>NC_135727.1:76816370-77049370 GCF_964656455.1 Halichoerus grypus | reverse complement strand
CTTCGAGGTAGGTGGCTGAATTTCAGCCTGCACGCTCCCCTGGGGCAACGCTACTAGCCCCATAACCATGATGTGATTTGTGAGCTGCCTTCTGTACCGGCCTGTCTCTACCCCGATTTTACGAAATGGAACTCATCCCCAGGCTCTCACCCACAGTACACCCTAAACGGCTTCCTCCCACAGAGAGGTCGTCGGAAGATAAAACAGTGTTTCTGTACACTCTTGTTTCTTCGAGTTAGAATTCTAGCGATTCGACTTCTATGCAAAAGTAGGGCCGCTGTGCTAGCTAAATGAAACACACCGGGAGTCTTGTCTTGCCTTTGCTGGGGCCTGAGTCTCACTCGTAATGAGCTTTGGACTCCCTTGCAGTGCTCTCAGGCATGCACACAACAAAATGCTTCCACCCTCAGGAGCGGCTGTTTTCAATAAGCACGGATTCTGTACCGAGTTTTTCCTTCGAGTTAGGTGGCTGGCTTTCAGGCTGCACGCACCCCCTGGGCAATGCTACTAGCCCCATAACCATGATTTGATTGGTGAGCTGCCATTTGTACGGGCCTGTCTCTACCCCGATTTTACAAAATGGAACAAGTCCCGTGACTCTCATCCACACTACAGCCTAAACGGCTTCCACGCACAGGGAGGTCTTCGGAAGCTAAAACACTGTTTCTGTACACTGTTCTTTCTTCCAGTTGGAACGCTTGCGATTAGATTTCCATGCAAAAGTAGGGCCGCGGTGCTAGCTAAAACAAACACATGGGGAGTCTTGTCCTGCCTTTGGCTGGGGCCTGAGTCGCGCTCGTAAAAAGCTTCGTACTCCCTTGCAGTGCTCGCACCCACGCACACAACTAAAGGATTCCACCCTCAGGAGCGGCTGTTTTCAATGAAGCACAGGTTCTCTACCGAGTTTTTCCTTCGAGATGGGTGGCTGAATATCAGCCTGCGCACTCCGCGGGGGCAACGCTACTATCCCCATAACCATGATTTGATTTGTGACCTGCCATTTGTACGGGCCTGTCTCTACCCCGATTTTACGAAATGGCACCAGTCCCGTGACTCTCACCCACACTACACCCTAAACTGCTTCCTCCCACAGAGAGGTCGTCGGAAGCTAAAACATTGTTTCTGTACCCTGTTGGTTCTTCGAGTTAGAATGCTAGCGATTAGACTTCCATGCAAAAGTAGGGCCGCTGTGCTAGCTAAATGAAACACACCGGGAGTCTTGTCTTGCCTTTGATGGGGCCTGAGTCTCACGCGTAAAGAGCTTTGGACTCCCTTGCAGTGCTCTCAGGCATGCGCACAACAAAATGCTTCCACCCTCAGGAGGGGCTGTTTTCAATGAAGCACAGATCCTCTACCGAGTTTTTCCTTCGAGTTAGGTGGCTGGCTTTCAGCCTCCACGCACAACCCGGGGCAATGCTACTAGCCCCATAACCATGATGTGATTTGTGAGCTGCCTTCTGTACCGACCTGTCTCTACCCCGATTTTCCGAAGTGGAACCAGTCCTGTGGCTCTCACCCAAACTAAACCCGAAACTTCTTCCTCCCACAGAGAGGTCATTGGAAGCTAAAACCCTGTTTCTGGACACTGTTGTTTGTTCGAGTAGAACCCTACTGATTAGACTTCAATGCAAAAGTAGGGCCGCTGTGCTAGCTTAGTCAAACACATGGGGAGTGTTGTTCTGCCTTTTGCTGGGGCCTGAGTTTCACTCGTGAAAAGGTTTGGAATCCCTTTCAGTGCTCTCACGCACGCACACAACAAAATGCTTCCGCCCTCAGTAGCGGCTGTTGTCGCTGAAGCACGGATTCTCTACCGAGGTTTCCTTCGTGTTAGGTGGCTGACTTTCAGCCTGCACGCTCCCCCGTGGCCACGCTCCTAGCCCCATAAACATGATGTGATTTGTGAGCTGCCTTCTGTTCCGGCCTGTCTCTACCCCGATTTTACGAAATGGAACCCATCCCCAGGCTCTCACACACAGTACACCCTAAACGGCTTCCTCCCACAGAGAGGTCGTCGGAAGCTAAAACCCTGTTTCTGTACACTGTTGTTTGTTCGAGTTAGAACCCTACCGATTAGACTTCAATGCAAAAGTAGGGCCGCAGTGCATGCTAGGTCAAACACACCGGGAGTCTTGTCCTGCCTTTTGGTGGGGCCTGAGTCTCATTCGTAAGAGCTTTAGACTCCCTGGCAGTGCTCTCACGCACGCACACAACAAAATGCTTCCACCCTCCGGAGCGGCTGTTTTTGCTGAAGCACGGATTCTCTAGCGAGTTTTTCCTTCGAGGTAGGTGGCTGAATTTCAGCCTGCACGCTCCCCTGGGGCAACGCTACTAGCCCCATAACCATGATGTGATTTGTGAGCTGCCTTCTGTACCGGCCTGTCTCTACCCCGATTTTACGAAATGGAACTCATCCCCAGGCTCTCACCCACAGTACACCCTAAACGGCTTCCTCCCACAGAGAGGTCGTCGGAAGATAAAACAGTGTTTCTGTACACTCTTGTTTCTTCGAGTTAGAATTCTAGCGATTCGACTTCTATGCAAAAGTAGGGCCGCTGTGCTAGCTAAATGAAACACACCGGGAGTCTTGTCTTGCCTTTGCTGGGGCCTGAGTCTCACTCGTAATGAGCTTTGGACTCCCTTGCAGTGCTCTCAGGCATGCACACAACAAAATGCTTCCACCCTCAGGAGCGGCTGTTTTCAATAAGCACGGATTCTGTACCGAGTTTTTCCTTCGAGTTAGGTGGCTGGCTTTCAGGCTGCACGCACCCCCTGGGCAATGCTACTAGCCCCATAACCATGATTTGATTGGTGAGCTGCCATTTGTACGGGCCTGTCTCTACCCCGATTTTACAAAATGGAACAAGTCCCGTGACTCTCATCCACACTACAGCCTAAACGGCTTCCACGCACAGGGAGGTCTTCGGAAGCTAAAACACTGTTTCTGTACACTGTTCTTTCTTCCAGTTGGAACGCTTGCGATTAGATTTCCATGCAAAAGTAGGGCCGCAGTGCTAGCTAAAACAAACACATGGGGAGTCTTGTCCTGCCTTTGGCTGGGGCCTGAGTCGCGCTCGTAAAAAGCTTCGTACTCCCTTGCAGTGCTCGCACCCACGCACACAACTAAAGGATTCCACCCTCAGGAGCGGCTGTTTTCAATGAAGCACAGGTTCTCTACCGAGTTTTTCCTTCGAGATGGGTGGCTGAATATCAGCCTGCGCACTCCGCGGGGGCAACGCTACTAGCCCCATAACCATGATTTGATTTGTGAGCTGCCATTTGTACGGGCCTGTCTCTACCCCGATTTTATGAAATGGCACCAGTCCCGTGACTCTCACCCACACTACACCCTAAACTGCTTCCTCCCACAGAGAGGTCGTCGGAAGCTAAAACACTGTTTCTGTACCCTGTTGGTTCTTCGAGTTAGAATGCTAGCGATTAGACTTCCATGCAAAAGTAGGGCCGCTGTGCTAGCTAAATGAAACACACCGGGAGTCTTGTCTTGCCTTTGATGGGGCCTGAGTCTCACGCGTAAAGAGCTTTGGACTCCCTTGCAGTGCTCTCAGGCATGCGCACAACAAAATGCTTCCACCCTCAGGAGGGGCTGTTTTCAATGAAGCACAGATCCTCTACCGAGTTTTTCCTTCGAGTTAGGTGGCTGGCTTTCAGCCTCCACGCACAACCCGGGGCAATGCTACTAGCCCCATAACCATGATGTGATTTGTGAGCTGCCTTCGGTACCGACCTGTCTCTACCCCGATTTTCCGAAGTGGAACCAGTCCTGTGGCTCTCACCCAAACTAAACCCGAAACTTCTTCCTCCCACAGAGAGGTCATTGGAAGCTAAAACCCTGTTTCTGGACACTGTTGTTTGTTCGAGTAGAACCCTACTGATTAGACTTCAATGCAAAAGTAGGGCCGCTGTGCTAGCTTAGTCAAACACATGGGGAGTGTTGTTCTGCCTTTTGCTGGGGCCTGAGTTTCACTCGTGAAAAGGTTTGGAATCCCTTTCAGTGCTCTCACGCACGCACACAACAAAATGCTTCCGCCCTCAGTAGCGGCTGTTGTCGCTGAAGCACGGATTCTCTACCGAGGTTTCCTTCGTGTTAGGTGGCTGACTTTCAGCCTGCACGCTCCCCCGTGGCCACGCTCCTAGCCCCATAAACATGATGTGATTTGTGAGCTGCCTTCTGTTCCGGCCTGTCTCTACCCCGATTTTACGAAATGGAACCCATCCCCAGGCTCTCACACACAGTACACCCTAAACGGCTTCCTCCCACAGAGAGGTCGTCGGAAGCCAAAACCCTGTTTCTGTACACGGTTGTTTGTTCGAGTTAGAACCCTACCGATTAGACTTCAATGCAAAAGTAGGGCCGCAGTGCATGCTAGGTCAAACACACCGGGAGTCTTGTCCTGCCTTTTGGTGGGGCCTGAGTCTCATTCGTAAGAGCTTTAGACTCCCTGGCAGTGCTCTCACGCACGCACACAACAAAATGCTTCCACCCTCCGGAGCGGCTCTTTTTGCTGAAGCACGGATTCTCTAGCGAGTTTTTCCTTCGAGGTAGGTGGCTGAATTTCAGCCTGCACGCTCCCCTGGGGCACCGCTACTAGCCCCATAACCATGATGTGATTTGTGAGCTGCCTTCTGTACCGGCCTGTCTCTACCCCGATTTTACGAAATGGAACTCATCCCCAGGCTCTCACCCACAGTACACCCTAAACGGCTTCCTCCCACAGAGAGGTCGTCGGAAGATAAAACAGTGTTTCTGTACACTCTTGTTTCTTCGAGTTAGAATTCTAGCGATTCGACTTCTATGCAAAAGTAGGGCCGCTGTGCTAGCTAAATGAAACACACCGGGAGTCTTGTCTTGCCTTTGCTGGGGCCTGAGTCTCACTCGTAATGAGCTTTGGACTCCCTTGCAGTGCTCTCAGGCATGCACACAACAAAATGCTTCCACCCTCAGGGGCGGCTGTTTTCAATAAGCACGGATTCTGTACCGAGTTTTTCCTTCGAGTTAGGTGGCTGGCTTTCAGGCTGCACGCACCCCCTGGGCAATGCTACTAGCCCCATAACCATGATTTGATTGGTGAGCTGCCATTTGTACGGGCCTGTCTCTACCCCGATTTTACAAAATGGAACAAGTCCCGTGACTCTCATCCACACTACACCCTAAACGGCTTCCACGCACAGGGAGGTCTTCGGAAGCTAAAACACTGTTTCTGTACACTGTTCTTTCTTCCAGTTGGAACGCTTGCGATTAGATTTCCATGCAAAAGTAGGGCCGCAGTGCTAGCTAAAACAAACACATGGGGAGTCTTGTCCTGCCTTTGGCTGGGGCCTGAGTCGCGCTCGTAAAAAGCATCGTACTCCCTTGCAGTGCTCGCACCCACGCACACAACTAAAGGATTCCACCCTCAGGAGCGGCTGTTTTCAATGAAGCACAGGTTCTCTACCGAGTTTTTCCTTCGAGATGGGTGGCTGAATATCAGCCTGCGCACTCCGCGGGGGCAACGCTACTAGCCCCATAACCATGATTTGATTTGTGAGCTGCCATTTGTACGGGCCTGTCTCTACCCCGATTTTACGAAATGGCACCAGTCCCGTGACTCTCACCCACACTACACCCTAAACTGCTTCCTCCCACAGAGAGGTCGTCGGAAGCTAAAACACTGTTTCTGTACCCTGTTGGTTCTTCGAGTTAGAATGCTAGCGATTAGACTTCCATGCAAAAGTAGGGCCGCTGTGCTAGCTAAATGAAACACACCGGGAGTCTTGTCTTGCCTTTGATGGGGCCTGAGTCTCACGCGTAAAGAGCTTTGGACTCCCTTGCAGTGCTCTCAGGCATGCGCACAACAAAATGCTTCCACCCTCAGGAGGGGCTGTTTTCAATGAAGCACAGATCCTCTACCGAGTTTTTCCTTCGAGTTAGGTGGCTGGCTTTCAGCCTCCACGCACAACCCGGGGCAATGCTACTAGCCCCATAACCATGATGTGATTTGTGAGCTGCCTTCGGTACCGACCTGTCTCTACCCCGATTTTCCGAAGTGGAACCAGTCCTGTGGCTCTCACCCAAACTAAACCCGAAACTTCTTCCTCCCACAGAGAGGTCATTGGAAGCTAAAACCCTGTTTCTGGACACTGTTGTTTGTTCGAGTAGAACCCTACTGATTAGACTTCAATGCAAAAGTAGGGCCGCTGTGCTAGCTTAGTCAAACACATGGGGAGTGTTGTTCTGCCTTTTGCTGGGGCCTGAGTTTCACTCGTGAAAAGGTTTGGAATCCCTTTCAGTGCTCTCACGCACGCACACAACAAAATGCTTCCGCCCTCAGTAGCGGCTGTTGTCGCTGAAGCACGGATTCTCTACCGAGGTTTCCTTCGTGTTAGGTGGCTGACTTTCAGCCTGCACGCTCCCCCGTGGCCACGCTCCTAGCCCCATAAACATGATGTGATTTGTGAGCTGCCTTCTGTTCCGGCCTGTCTCTACCCCGATTTTACGAAATGGAACCCATCCCCAGGCTCTCACACACAGTACACCCTAAACGGCTTCCTCCCACAGAGAGGTCGTCGGAAGCCAAAACCCTGTTTCTGTACACGGTTGTTTGTTCGAGTTAGAACCCTACCGATTAGACTTCAATGCAAAAGTAGGGCCGCAGTGCATGCTAGGTCAAACACACCGGGAGTCTTGTCCTGCCTTTTGGTGGGGCCTGAGTCTCATTCGTAAGAGCTTTAGACTCCCTGGCAGTGCTCTCACGCACGCACACAACAAAATGCTTCCACCCTCCGGAGCGGCTGTTTTTGCTGAAGCACGGATTCTCTAGCGAGTTTTTCCTTCGAGGTAGGTGGCTGAATTTCAGCCTGCACGCTCCCCTGGGGCACCGCTACTAGCCCCATAACCATGATGTGATTTGTGAGCTGCCTTCTGTACCGGCCTGTCTCTACCCCGATTTTACGAAATGGAACTCATCCCCAGGCTCTCACCCACAGTACACCCTAAACGGCTTCCTCCCACAGAGAGGTCGTCGGAAGATAAAACAGTGTTTCTGTACACTCTTGTTTCTTCGAGTTAGAATTCTAGCGATTCGACTTCTATGCAAAAGTAGGGCCGCTGTGCTAGCTAAATGAAACACACCGGGAGTCTTGTCTTGCCTTTGCTGGGGCCTGAGTCTCACTCGTAATGAGCTTTGGACTCCCTTGCAGTGCTCTCAGGCATGCACACAACAAAATGCTTCCACCCTCAGGGGCGGCTGTTTTCAATAAGCACGGATTCTGTACCGAGTTTTTCCTTCGAGTTAGGTGGCTGGCTTTCAGGCTGCACGCACCCCCTGGGCAATGCTACTAGCCCCATAACCATGATTTGATTGGTGAGCTGCCATTTGTACGGGCCTGTCTCTACCCCGATTTTACAAAATGGAACAAGTCCCGTGACTCTCATCCACACTACACCCTAAACGGCTTCCACGCACAGGGAGGTCTTCGGAAGCTAAAACACTGTTTCTGTACACTGTTCTTTCTTCCAGTTGGAACGCTTGCGATTAGATTTCCATGCAAAAGTAGGGCCGCAGTGCTAGCTAAAACAAACACATGGGGAGTCTTGTCCTGCCTTTGGCTGGGGCCTGAGTCGCGCTCGTAAAAAGCTTCGTACTCCCTTGCAGTGCTCGCACCCACGCACACAACTAAAGGATTCCACCCTCAGGAGCGGCTGTTTTCAATGAAGCACAGGTTCTCTACCGAGTTTTTCCTTTGAGATGGGTGGCTGAATATCAGCCTGCGCACTCCGCGGGGGCAACGCTACTAGCCCCATAACCATGATTTGATTTGTGAGCTGCCATTTGTACGGGCCTGTCTCTACCCCGATTTTACGAAATGGCACCAGTCCCGTGACTCTCACCCACACTACACCCTAAACTGCTTCCTCCCACAGAGAGGTCGTCGGAAGCTAAAACACTGTTTCTGTACCCTGTTGGTTCTTCGAGTTAGAATGCTAGCGATTAGACTTCCATGCAAAAGTAGGGCCGCTGTGCTAGCTAAATGAAACACACCGGGAGTCTTGTCTTGCCTTTGATGGGGCCTGAGTCTCACGCGTAAAGAGCTTTGGACTCCCTTGCAGTGCTCTCAGGCATGCGCACAACAAAATGCTTCCACCCTCAGGAGGGGCTGTTTTCAATGAAGCACAGATCCTCTACCGAGTTTTTCCTTCGAGTTAGGTGGCTGGCTTTCAGCCTCCACGCACAACCCGGGGCAATGCTACTAGCCCCATAACCATGATGTGATTTGTGAGCTGCCTTCGGTACCGACCTGTCTCTACCCCGATTTTCCGAAGTGGAACCAGTCCTGTGGCTCTCACCCAAACTAAACCCGAAACTTCTTCCTCCCACAGAGAGGTCATTGGAAGCTAAAACCCTGTTTCTGGACACTGTTGTTTGTTCGAGTAGAACCCTACTGATTAGACTTCAATGCAAAAGTAGGGCCGCTGTGCTAGCTTAGTCAAACACATGGGGAGTGTTGTTCTGCCTTTTGCTGGGGCCTGAGTTTCACTCGTGAAAAGGTTTGGAATCCCTTTCAGTGCTCTCACGCACGCACACAACAAAATGCTTCCGCCCTCAGTAGCGGCTGTTGTCGCTGAAGCACGGATTCTCTACCGAGGTTTCCTTCGTGTTAGGTGGCTGACTTTCAGCCTGCACGCTCCCCCGTGGCCACGCTCCTAGCCCCATAAACATGATGTGATTTGTGAGCTGCCTTCTGTTCCGGCCTGTCTCTACCCCGATTTTACGAAATGGAACCCATCCCCAGGCTCTCACACACAGTACACCCTAAACGGCTTCCTCCCACAGAGAGGTCGTCGGAAGCCAAAACCCTGTTTCTGTACACGGTTGTTTGTTCGAGTTAGAACCCTACCGATTAGACTTCAATGCAAAAGTAGGGCCGCAGTGCATGCTAGGTCAAACACACCGGGAGTCTTGTCCTGCCTTTTGGTGGGGCCTGAGTCTCATTCGTAAGAGCTTTAGACTCCCTGGCAGTGCTCTCACGCACGCACACAACAAAATGCTTCCACCCTCCGGAGCGGCTGTTTTTGCTGAAGCACGGATTCTCTAGCGAGTTTTTCCTTCGAGGTAGGTGGCTGAATTTCAGCCTGCACGCTCCCCTGGGGCACCGCTACTAGCCCCATAACCATGATGTGATTTGTGAGCTGCCTTCTGTACCGGCCTGTCTCTACCCCGATTTTACGAAATGGAACTCATCCCCAGGCTCTCACCCACAGTACACCCTAAACGGCTTCCTCCCACAGAGAGGTCGTCGGAAGATAAAACAGTGTTTCTGTACACTCTTGTTTCTTCGAGTTAGAATTCTAGCGATTCGACTTCTATGCAAAAGTAGGGCCGCTGTGCTAGCTAAATGAAACACACCGGGAGTCTTGTCTTGCCTTTGCTGGGGCCTGAGTCTCACTCGTAATGAGCTTTGGACTCCCTTGCAGTGCTCTCAGGCATGCACACAACAAAATGCTTCCACCCTCAGGGGCGGCTGTTTTCAATAAGCACGGATTCTGTACCGAGTTTTTCCTTCGAGTTAGGTGGCTGGCTTTCAGGCTGCACGCACCCCCTGGGCAATGCTACTAGCCCCATAACCATGATTTGATTGGTGAGCTGCCATTTGTACGGGCCTGTCTCTACCCCGATTTTACAAAATGGAACAAGTCCCGTGACTCTCATCCACACTACACCCTAAACGGCTTCCACGCACAGGGAGGTCTTCGGAAGCTAAAACACTGTTTCTGTACACTGTTCTTTCTTCCAGTTGGAACGCTTGCGATTAGATTTCCATGCAAAAGTAGGGCCGCAGTGCTAGCTAAAACAAACACATGGGGAGTCTTGTCCTGCCTTTGGCTGGGGCCTGAGTCGCGCTCGTAAAAAGCTTCGTACTCCCTTGCAGTGCTCGCACCCACGCACACAACTAAAGGATTCCACCCTCAGGAGCGGCTGTTTTCAATGAAGCACAGGTTCTCTACCGAGTTTTTCCTTCGAGATGGGTGGCTGAATATCAGCCTGCGCACTCCGCGGGGGCAACGCTACTAGCCCCATAACCATGATTTGATTTGTGAGCTGCCATTTGTACGGGCCTGTCTCTACCCCGATTTTACGAAATGGCACCAGTCCCGTGACTCTCACCCACACTACACCCTAAACTGCTTCCTCCCACAGAGAGGTCGTCGGAAGCTAAAACACTGTTTCTGTACCCTGTTGGTTCTTCGAGTTAGAATGCTAGCGATTAGACTTCCATGCAAAAGTAGGGCCGCTGTGCTAGCTAAATGAAACACACCGGGAGTCTTGTCTTGCCTTTGATGGGGCCTGAGTCTCACGCGTAAAGAGCTTTGGACTCCCTTGCAGTGCTCTCAGGCATGCGCACAACAAAATGCTTCCACCCTCAGGAGGGGCTGTTTTCAATGAAGCACAGATCCTCTACCGAGTTTTTCCTTCGAGTTAGGTGGCTGGCTTTCAGCCTCCACGCACAACCCGGGGCAATGCTACTAGCCCCATAACCATGATGTGATTTGTGAGCTGCCTTCGGTACCGACCTGTCTCTACCCCGATTTTCCGAAGTGGAACCAGTCCTGTGGCTCTCACCCAAACTAAACCCGAAACTTCTTCCTCCCACAGAGAGGTCATTGGAAGCTAAAACCCTGTTTCTGGACACTGTTGTTTGTTCGAGTAGAACCCTACTGATTAGACTTCAATGCAAAAGTAGGGCCGCTGTGCTAGCTTAGTCAAACACATGGGGAGTGTTGTTCTGCCTTTTGCTGGGGCCTGAGTTTCACTCGTGAAAAGGTTTGGAATCCCTTTCAGTGCTCTCACGCACGCACACAACAAAATGCTTCCGCCCTCAGTAGCGGCTGTTGTCGCTGAAGCACGGATTCTCTACCGAGGTTTCCTTCGTGTTAGGTGGCTGACTTTCAGCCTGCACGCTCCCCCGTGGCCACGCTCCTAGCCCCATAAACATGATGTGATTTGTGAGCTGCCTTCTGTTCCGGCCTGTCTCTACCCCGATTTTACGAAATGGAACCCATCCCCAGGCTCTCACACACAGTACACCCTAAACGGCTTCCTCCCACAGAGAGGTCGTCGGAAGCTAAAACCCTGTTTCTGTACACGGTTGTTTGTTCGAGTTAGAACCCTACCGATTAGACTTCAATGCAAAAGTAGGGCCGCAGTGCATGCTAGGTCAAACACACCGGGAGTCTTGTCCTGCCTTTTGGTGGGGCCTGAGTCTCATTCGTAAGAGCTTTAGACTCCCTGGCAGTGCTCTCACGCACGCACACAACAAAATGCTTCCACCCTCCGGAGCGGCTCTTTTTGCTGAAGCACGGATTCTCTAGCGAGTTTTTCCTTCGAGGTAGGTGGCTGAATTTCAGCCTGCACGCTCCCCTGGGGCACCGCTACTAGCCCCATAACCATGATGTGATTTGTGAGCTGCCTTCTGTACCGGCCTGTCTCTACCCCGATTTTACGAAATGGAACTCATCCCCAGGCTCTCACCCACAGTACACCCTAAACGGCTTCCTCCCACAGAGAGGTCGTCGGAAGATAAAACAGTGTTTCTGTACACTCTTGTTTCTTCGAGTTAGAATTCTAGCGATTCGACTTCTATGCAAAAGTAGGGCCGCTGTGCTAGCTAAATGAAACACACCGGGAGTCTTGTCTTGCCTTTGCTGGGGCCTGAGTCTCACTCGTAATGAGCTTTGGACTCCCTTGCAGTGCTCTCAGGCATGCACACAACAAAATGCTTCCACCCTCAGGGGCGGCTGTTTTCAATAAGCACGGATTCTGTACCGAGTTTTTCCTTCGAGTTAGGTGGCTGGCTTTCAGGCTGCACGCACCCCCTGGGCAATGCTACTAGCCCCATAACCATGATTTGATTGGTGAGCTGCCATTTGTACGGGCCTGTCTCTACCCCGATTTTACAAAATGGAACAAGTCCCGTGACTCTCATCCACACTACACCCTAAACGGCTTCCACGCACAGGGAGGTCTTCGGAAGCTAAAACACTGTTTCTGTACACTGTTCTTTCTTCCAGTTGGAACGCTTGCGATTAGATTTCCATGCAAAAGTAGGGCCGCAGTGCTAGCTAAAACAAACACATGGGGAGTCTTGTCCTGCCTTTGGCTGGGGCCTGAGTCGCGCTCGTAAAAAGCTTCGTACTCCCTTGCAGTGCTCGCACCCACGCACACAACTAAAGGATTCCACCCTCAGGAGCGGCTGTTTTCAATGAAGCACAGGTTCTCTACCGAGGTTTTCCTTCGAGATGGGTGGCTGAATATCAGCCTGCGCACTCCGCGGGGGCAACGCTACTAGCCCCATAACCATGATTTGATTTGTGAGCTGCCATTTGTACGGGCCTGTCTCTACCCCGATTTTACGAAATGGCACCAGTCCCGTGACTCTCACCCACACTACACCCTAAACTGCTTCCTCCCACAGAGAGGTCGTCGGAAGCTAAAACACTGTTTCTGTACCCTGTTGGTTCTTCGAGTTAGAATGCTAGCGATTAGACTTCCATGCAAAAGTAGGGCCGCTGTGCTAGCTAAATGAAACACACCGGGAGTCTTGTCTTGCCTTTGATGGGGCCTGAGTCTCACGCGTAAAGAGCTTTGGACTCCCTTGCAGTGCTCTCAGGCATGCGCACAACAAAATGCTTCCACCCTCAGGAGGGGCTGTTTTCAATGAAGCACAGATCCTCTACCGAGTTTTTCCTTCGAGTTAGGTGGCTGGCTTTCAGCCTCCACGCACAACCCGGGGCAATGCTACTAGCCCCATAACCATGATGTGATTTGTGAGCTGCCTTCGGTACCGACCTGTCTCTACCCCGATTTTCCGAAGTGGAACCAGTCCTGTGGCTCTCACCCAAACTAAACCCGAAACTTCTTCCTCCCACAGAGAGGTCATTGGAAGCTAAAACCCTGTTTCTGGACACTGTTGTTTGTTCGAGTAGAACCCTACTGATTAGACTTCAATGCAAAAGTAGGGCCGCTGTGCTAGCTTAGTCAAACACATGGGTAGTGTTGTTCTGCCTTTTGCTGGGGCCTGAGTTTCACTCGTGAAAAGGTTTGGAATCCCTTTCAGTGCTCTCACGCACGCACACAACAAAATGCTTCCGCCCTCAGTAGCGGCTGTTGTCGCTGAAGCACGGATTCTCTACCGAGGTTTCCTTCGTGTTAGGTGGCTGACTTTCAGCCTGCACGCTCCCCCGTGGCCACGCTCCTAGCCCCATAAACATGATGTGATTTGTGAGCTGCCTTCTGTTCCGGCCTGTCTCTACCCCGATTTTACGAAATGGAACCCATCCCCAGGCTCTCACACACAGTACACCCTAAACGGCTTCCTCCCACAGAGAGGTCGTCGGAAGCTAAAACCCTGTTTCTGTACACGGTTGTTTGTTCGAGTTAGAACCCTACCGATTAGACTTCAATGCAAAAGTAGGGCCGCAGTGCATGCTAGGTCAAACACACCGGGAGTCTTGTCCTGCCTTTTGGTGGGGCCTGAGTCTCATTCGTAAGAGCTTTAGACTCCCTGGCAGTGCTCTCACGCACGCACACAACAAAATGCTTCCACCCTCCGGAGCGGCTCTTTTTGCTGAAGCATGGATTCTCTAGCGAGTTTTTCCTTCGAGGTAGGTGGCTGAATTTCAGCCTGCACGCTCCCCTGGGGCACCGCTACTAGCCCCATAACCATGATGTGATTTGTGAGCTGCCTTCTGTACCGGCCTGTCTCTACCCCGATTTTACGAAATGGAACTCATCCCCAGGCTCTCACCCACAGTACACCCTAAACGGCTTCCTCCCACAGAGAGGTCGTCGGAAGATAAAACAGTGTTTCTGTACACTCTTGTTTCTTCGAGTTAGAATTCTAGCGATTCGACTTCTATGCAAAAGTAGGGCCGCTGTGCTAGCTAAATGAAACACACCGGGAGTCTTGTCTTGCCTTTGCTGGGGCCTGAGTCTCACTCGTAATGAGCTTTGGACTCCCTTGCAGTGCTCTCAGGCATGCACACAACAAAATGCTTCCACCCTCAGGGGCGGCTGTTTTCAATAAGCACGGATTCTGTACCGAGTTTTTCCTTCGAGTTAGGTGGCTGGCTTTCAGGCTGCACGCACCCCCTGGGCAATGCTACTAGCCCCATAACCATGATTTGATTGGTGAGCTGCCATTTGTACGGGCCTGTCTCTACCCCGATTTTACAAAATGGAACAAGTCCCGTGACTCTCATCCACACTACACCCTAAACGGCTTCCACGCACAGGGAGGTCTTCGGAAGCTAAAACACTGTTTCTGTACACTGTTCTTTCTTCCAGTTGGAACGCTTGCGATTAGATTTCCATGCAAAAGTAGGGCCGCAGTGCTAGCTAAAACAAACACATGGGGAGTCTTGTCCTGCCTTTGGCTGGGGCCTGAGTCGCGCTCGTAAAAAGCTTCGTACTCCCTTGCAGTGCTCGCACCCACGCACACAACTAAAGGATTCCACCCTCAGGAGCGGCTGTTTTCAATGAAGCACAGGTTCTCTACCGAGTTTTTCCTTCGAGATGGGTGGCTGAATATCAGCCTGCGCACTCCGCGGGGGCAACGCTACTAGCCCCATAACCATGATTTGATTTGTGAGCTGCCATTTGTACGGGCCTGTCTCTACCCCGATTTTACGAAATGGCACCAGTCCCGTGACTCTCACCCACACTACACCCTAAACTGCTTCCTCCCACAGAGAGGTCGTCGGAAGCTAAAACACTGTTTCTGTACCCTGTTGGTTCTTCGAGTTAGAATGCTAGCGATTAGACTTCCATGCAAAAGTAGGGCCGCTGTGCTAGCTAAATGAAACACACCGGGAGTCTTGTCTTGCCTTTGATGGGGCCTGAGTCTCACGCGTAAAGAGCTTTGGACTCCCTTGCAGTGCTCTCAGGCATGCGCACAACAAAATGCTTCCACCCTCAGGAGGGGCTGTTTTCAATGAAGCACAGATCCTCTACCGAGTTTTTCCTTCGAGTTAGGTGGCTGGCTTTCAGCCTCCACGCACAACCCGGGGCAATGCTACTAGCCCCATAACCATGATGTGATTTGTGAGCTGCCTTCGGTACCGACCTGTCTCTACCCCGATTTTCCGAAGTGGAACCAGTCCTGTGGCTCTCACCCAAACTAAACCCGAAACTTCTTCCTCCCACAGAGAGGTCATTGGAAGCTAAAACCCTGTTTCTGGACACTGTTGTTTGTTCGAGTAGAACCCTACTGATTAGACTTCAATGCAAAAGTAGGGCCGCTGTGCTAGCTTAGTCAAACACATGGGGAGTGTTGTTCTGCCTTTTGCTGGGGCCTGAGTTTCACTCGTGAAAAGGTTTGGAATCCCTTTCAGTGCTCTCACGCACGCACACAACAAAATGCTTCCGCCCTCAGTAGCGGCTGTTGTCGCTGAAGCACGGATTCTCTACCGAGGTTTCCTTCGTGTTAGGTGGCTGACTTTCAGCCTGCACGCTCCCCCGTGGCCACGCTCCTAGCCCCATAAACATGATGTGATTTGTGAGCTGCCTTCTGTTCCGGCCTGTCTCTACCCCGATTTTACGAAATGGAACCCATCCCCAGGCTCTCACACACAGTACACCCTAAACGGCTTCCTCCCACAGAGAGGTCGTCGGAAGCCAAAACCCTGTTTCTGTACACGGTTGTTTGTTCGAGTTAGAACCCTACCGATTAGACTTCAATGCAAAAGTAGGGCCGCAGTGCATGCTAGGTCAAACACACCGGGAGTCTTGTCCTGCCTTTTGGTGGGGCCTGAGTCTCATTCGTAAGAGCTTTAGACTCCCTGGCAGTGCTCTCACGCACGCACACAACAAAATGCTTCCACCCTCCGGAGCGGCTCTTTTTGCTGAAGCACGGATTCTCTAGCGAGTTTTTCCTTCGAGGTAGGTGGCTGAATTTCAGCCTGCACGCTCCCCTGGGGCACCGCTACTAGCCCCATAACCATGATGTGATTTGTGAGCTGCCTTCTGTACCGGCCTGTCTCTACCCCGATTTTACGAAATGGAACTCATCCCCAGGCTCTCACCCACAGTACACCCTAAACGGCTTCCTCCCACAGAGAGGTCGTCGGAAGATAAAACAGTGTTTCTGTACACTCTTGTTTCTTCGAGTTAGAATTCTAGCGATTCGACTTCTATGCAAAAGTAGGGCCGCTGTGCTAGCTAAATGAAACACACCGGGAGTCTTGTCTTGCCTTTGCTGGGGCCTGAGTCTCACTCGTAATGAGCTTTGGACTCCCTTGCAGTGCTCTCAGGCATGCACACAACAAAATGCTTCCACCCTCAGGGGCGGCTGTTTTCAATAAGCACGGATTCTGTACCGAGTTTTTCCTTCGAGTTAGGTGGCTGGCTTTCAGGCTGCACGCACCCCCTGGGCAATGCTACTAGCCCCATAACCATGATTTGATTGGTGAGCTGCCATTTGTACGGGCCTGTCTCTACCCCGATTTTACAAAATGGAACAAGTCCCGTGACTCTCATCCACACTACAGCCTAAAAGGCTTCCACGCACAGGGAGGTCTTCGGAAGCTAAAACACTGTTTCTGTACACTGTTCTTTCTTCCAGTTGGAACGCTTGCGATTAGATTTCCATGCAAAAGTAGGGCCGCAGTGCTAGCTAAAACAAACACATGGGGAGTCTTGTCCTGCCTTTGGCTGGGGCCTGAGTCGCGCTCGTAAAAAGCTTCGTACTCCCTTGCAGTGCTCGCACCCACGCACACAACTAAAGGATTCCACCCTCAGGAGCGGCTGTTTTCAATGAAGCACAGGTTCTCTACCGAGTTTTTCCTTCGAGATGGGTGGCTGAATATCAGCCTGCGCACTCCGCGGGGGCAACGCTACTAGCCCCATAACCATGATTTGATTTGTGAGCTGCCATTTGTACGGGCCTGTCTCTACCCCGATTTTACGAAATGGCACCAGTCCCGTGACTCTCACCCACACTACACCCTAAACTGCTTCCTCCCACAGAGAGGTCGTCGGAAGCTAAAACACTGTTTCTGTACCCTGTTGGTTCTTCGAGTTAGAATGCTAGCGATTAGACTTCCATGCAAAAGTAGGGCCGCTGTGCTAGCTAAATGAAACACACCGGGAGTCTTGTCTTGCCTTTGATGGGGCCTGAGTCTCACGCGTAAAGAGCTTTGGACTCCCTTGCAGTGCTCTCAGGCATGCGCACAACAAAATGCTTCCACCCTCAGGAGGGGCTGTTTTCAATGAAGCACAGATCCTCTACCGAGTTTTTCCTTCGAGTTAGGTGGCTGGCTTTCAGCCTCCACGCACAACCCGGGGCAATGCTACTAGCCCCATAACCATGATGTGATTTGTGAGCTGCCTTCGGTACCGACCTGTCTCTACCCCGATTTTCCGAAGTGGAACCAGTCCTGTGGCTCTCACCCAAACTAAACCCGAAACTTCTTCCTCCCACAGAGAGGTCATTGGAAGCTAAAACCCTGTTTCTGGACACTGTTGTTTGTTCGAGTAGAACCCTACTGATTAGACTTCAATGCAAAAGTAGGGCCGCTGTGCTAGCTTAGTCAAACACATGGGGAGTGTTGTTCTGCCTTTTGCTGGGGCCTGAGTTTCACTCGTGAAAAGGTTTGGAATCCCTTTCAGTGCTCTCACGCACGCACACAACAAAATGCTTCCGCCCTCAGTAGCGGCTGTTGTCGCTGAAGCACGGATTCTCTACCGAGGTTTCCTTCGTGTTAGGTGGCTGACTTTCAGCCTGCACGCTCCCCCGTGGCCACGCTCCTAGCCCCATAAACATGATGTGATTTGTGAGCTGCCTTCTGTTCCGGCCTGTCTCTACCCCGATTTTACGAAATGGAACCCATCCCCAGGCTCTCACACACAGTACACCCTAAACGGCTTCCTCCCACAGAGAGGTCGTCGGAAGCTAAAACCCTGTTTCTGTACACGGTTGTTTGTTCGAGTTAGAACCCTACCGATTAGACTTCAATGCAAAAGTAGGGCCGCAGTGCATGCTAGGTCAAACACACCGGGAGTCTTGTCCTGCCTTTTGGTGGGGCCTGAGTCTCATTCGTAAGAGCTTTAGACTCCCTGGCAGTGCTCTCACGCACGCACACAACAAAATGCTTCCACCCTCCGGAGCGGCTCTTTTTGCTGAAGCACGGATTCTCTAGCGAGTTTTTCCTTCGAGGTAGGTGGCTGAATTTCAGCCTGCACGCTCCCCTGGGGCACCGCTACTAGCCCCATAACCATGATGTGATTTGTGAGCTGCCTTCTGTACCGGCCTGTCTCTACCCCGATTTTACGAAATGGAACTCATCCCCAGGCTCTCACCCACAGTACACCCTAAACGGCTTCCTCCCACAGAGAGGTCGTCGGAAGATAAAACAGTGTTTCTGTACACTCTTGTTTCTTCGAGTTAGAATTCTAGCGATTCGACTTCTATGCAAAAGTAGGGCCGCTGTGCTAGCTAAATGAAACACACCGGGAGTCTTGTCTTGCCTTTGCTGGGGCCTGAGTCTCACTCGTAATGAGCTTTGGACTCCCTTGCAGTGCTCTCAGGCATGCACACAACAAAATGCTTCCACCCTCAGGGGCGGCTGTTTTCAATAAGCACGGATTCTGTACCGAGTTTTTCCTTCGAGTTAGGTGGCTGGCTTTCAGGCTGCACGCACCCCCTGGGCAATGCTACTAGCCCCATAACCATGATTTGATTGGTGAGCTGCCATTTGTACGGGCCTGTCTCTACCCCGATTTTACAAAATGGAACAAGTCCCGTGACTCTCATCCACACTACACCCTAAACGGCTTCCACGCACAGGGAGGTCTTCGGAAGCTAAAACACTGTTTCTGTACACTGTTCTTTCTTCCAGTTGGAACGCTTGCGATTAGATTTCCATGCAAAAGTAGGGCCGCAGTGCTAGCTAAAACAAACACATGGGGAGTCTTGTCCTGCCTTTGGCTGGGGCCTGAGTCGCGCTCGTAAAAAGCTTCGTACTCCCTTGCAGTGCTCGCACCCACGCACACAACTAAAGGATTCCACCCTCAGGAGCGGCTGTTTTCAATGAAGCACAGGTTCTCTACCGAGGTTTTCCTTCGAGATGGGTGGCTGAATATCAGCCTGCGCACTCCGCGGGGGCAACGCTACTAGCCCCATAACCATGATTTGATTTGTGAGCTGCCATTTGTACGGGCCTGTCTCTACCCCGATTTTACGAAATGGCACCTGTCCCGTGACTCTCACCCACACTACACCCTAAACTGCTTCCTCCCACAGAGAGGTCGTCGGAAGCTAAAACACTGTTTCTGTACCCTGTTGGTTCTTCGAGTTAGAATGCTAGCGATTAGACTTCCATGCAAAAGTAGGGCCGCTGTGCTAGCTAAATGAAACACACCGGGAGTCTTGTCTTGCCTTTGATGGGGCCTGAGTCTCACGCGTAAAGAGCTTTGGACTCCCTTGCAGTGCTCTCAGGCATGCGCACAACAAAATGCTTCCACCCTCAGGAGGGGCTGTTTTCAATGAAGCACAGATCCTCTACCGAGTTTTTCCTTCGAGTTAGGTGGCTGGCTTTCAGCCTCCACGCACAACCCGGGGCAATGCTACTAGCCCCATAACCATGATGTGATTTGTGAGCTGCCTTCGGTACCGACCTGTCTCTACCCCGATTTTCCGAAGTGGAACCAGTCCTGTGGCTCTCACCCAAACTAAACCCGAAACTTCTTCCTCCCACAGAGAGGTCATTGGAAGCTAAAACCCTGTTTCTGGACACTGTTGTTTGTTCGAGTAGAACCCTACTGATTAGACTTCAATGCAAAAGTAGGGCCGCTGTGCTAGCTTAGTCAAACACATGGGGAGTGTTGTTCTGCCTTTTGCTGGGGCCTGAGTTTCACTCGTGAAAAGGTTTGGAATCCCTTTCAGTGCTCTCACGCACGCACACAACAAAATGCTTCCGCCCTCAGTAGCGGCTGTTGTCGCTGAAGCACGGATTCTCTACCGAGGTTTCCTTCGTGTTAGGTGGCTGACTTTCAGCCTGCACGCTCCCCCGTGGCCACGCTCCTAGCCCCATAAACATGATGTGATTTGTGAGCTGCCTTCTGTTCCGGCCTGTCTCTACCCCGATTTTACGAAATGGAACCCATCCCCAGGCTCTCACACACAGTACACCCTAAACGGCTTCCTCCCACAGAGAGGTCGTCGGAAGCTAAAACCCTGTTTCTGTACACGGTTGTTTGTTCGAGTTAGAACCCTACCGATTAGACTTCAATGCAAAAGTAGGGCCGCAGTGCATGCTAGGTCAAACACACCGGGAGTCTTGTCCTGCCTTTTGGTGGGGCCTGAGTCTCATTCGTAAGAGCTTTAGACTCCCTGGCAGTGCTCTCACGCACGCACACAACAAAATGCTTCCACCCTCCGGAGCGGCTCTTTTTGCTGAAGCACGGATTCTCTAGCGAGTTTTTCCTTCGAGGTAGGTGGCTGAATTTCAGCCTGCACGCTCCCCTGGGGCACCGCTACTAGCCCCATAACCATGATGTGATTTGTGAGCTGCCTTCTGTACCGGCCTGTCTCTACCCCGATTTTACGAAATGGAACTCATCCCCAGGCTCTCACCCACAGTACACCCTAAACGGCTTCCTCCCACAGAGAGGTCGTCGGAAGATAAAACAGTGTTTCTGTACACTCTTGTTTCTTCGAGTTAGAATTCTAGCGATTCGACTTCTATGCAAAAGTAGGGCCGCTGTGCTAGCTAAATGAAACACACCGGGAGTCTTGTCTTGCCTTTGCTGGGGCCTGAGTCTCACTCGTAATGAGCTTTGGACTCCCTTGCAGTGCTCTCAGGCATGCACACAACAAAATGCTTCCACCCTCAGGGGCGGCTGTTTTCAATAAGCACGGATTCTGTACCGAGTTTTTCCTTCGAGTTAGGTGGCTGGCTTTCAGGCTGCACGCACCCCCTGGGCAATGCTACTAGCCCCATAACCATGATTTGATTGGTGAGCTGCCATTTGTACGGGCCTGTCTCTACCCCGATTTTACAAAATGGAACAAGTCCCGTGACTCTCATCCACACTACACCCTAAACGGCTTCCACGCACAGGGAGGTCTTCGGAAGCTAAAACACTGTTTCTGTACACTGTTCTTTCTTCCAGTTGGAACGCTTGCGATTAGATTTCCATGCAAAAGTAGGGCCGCAGTGCTAGCTAAAACAAACACATGGGGAGTCTTGTCCTGCCTTTGGCTGGGGCCTGAGTCGCGCTCGTAAAAAGCTTCGTACTCCCTTGCAGTGCTCGCACCCACGCACACAACTAAAGGATTCCACCCTCAGGAGCGGCTGTTTTCAATGAAGCACAGGTTCTCTACCGAGTTTTTCCTTCGAGATGGGTGGCTGAATATCAGCCTGCGCACTCCGCGGGGGCAACGCTACTAGCCCCATAACCATGATTTGATTTGTGAGCTGCCATTTGTACGGGCCTGTCTCTACCCCGATTTTACGAAATGGCACCAGTCCCGTGACTCTCACCCACACTACACCCTAAACTGCTTCCTCCCACAGAGAGGTCGTCGGAAGCTAAAACACTGTTTCTGTACCCTGTTGGTTCTTCGAGTTAGAATGCTAGCGATTAGACTTCCATGCAAAAGTAGGGCCGCTGTGCTAGCTAAATGAAACACACCGGGAGTCTTGTCTTGCCTTTGATGGGGCCTGAGTCTCACGCGTAAAGAGCTTTGGACTCCCTTGCAGTGCTCTCAGGCATGCGCACAACAAAATGCTTCCACCCTCAGGAGGGGCTGTTTTCAATGAAGCACAGATCCTCTACCGAGTTTTTCCTTCGAGTTAGGTGGCTGGCTTTCAGCCTCCACGCACAACCCGGGGCAATGCTACTAGCCCCATAACCATGATGTGATTTGTGAGCTGCCTTCGGTACCGACCTGTCTCTACCCCGATTTTCCGAAGTGGAACCAGTCCTGTGGCTCTCACCCAAACTAAACCCGAAACTTCTTCCTCCCACAGAGAGGTCATTGGAAGCTAAAACCCTGTTTCTGGACACTGTTGTTTGTTCGAGTAGAACCCTACTGATTAGACTTCAATGCAAAAGTAGGGCCGCTGTGCTAGCTTAGTCAAACACATGGGGAGTGTTGTTCTGCCTTTTGCTGGGGCCTGAGTTTCACTCGTGAAAAGGTTTGGAATCCCTTTCAGTGCTCTCACGCACGCACACAACAAAATGCTTCCGCCCTCAGTAGCGGCTGTTGTCGCTGAAGCACGGATTCTCTACCGAGGTTTCCTTCGTGTTAGGTGGCTGACTTTCAGCCTGCACGCTCCCCCGTGGCCACGCTCCTAGCCCCATAAACATGATGTGATTTGTGAGCTGCCTTCTGTTCCGGCCTGTCTCTACCCCGATTTTACGAAATGGAACCCATCCCCAGGCTCTCACACACAGTACACCCTAAACGGCTTCCTCCCACAGAGAGGTCGTCGGAAGCTAAAACCCTGTTTCTGTACACGGTTGTTTGTTCGAGTTAGAACCCTACCGATTAGACTTCAATGCAAAAGTAGGGCCGCAGTGCATGCTAGGTCAAACACACCGGGAGTCTTGTCCTGCCTTTTGGTGGGGCCTGAGTCTCATTCGTAAGAGCTTTAGACTCCCTGGCAGTGCTCTCACGCACGCACACAACAAAATGCTTCCACCCTCCGGAGCGGCTCTTTTTGCTGAAGCACGGATTCTCTAGCGAGTTTTTCCTTCGAGGTAGGTGGCTGAATTTCAGCCTGCACGCTCCCCTGGGGCACCGCTACTAGCCCCATAACCATGATGTGATTTGTGAGCTGCCTTCTGTACCGGCCTGTCTCTACCCCGATTTTACGAAATGGAACTCATCCCCAGGCTCTCACCCACAGTACACCCTAAACGGCTTCCTCCCACAGAGAGGTCGTCGGAAGATAAAACAGTGTTTCTGTACACTCTTGTTTCTTCGAGTTAGAATTCTAGCGATTCGACTTCTATGCAAAAGTAGGGCCGCTGTGCTAGCTAAATGAAACACACCGGGAGTCTTGTCTTGCCTTTGCTGGGGCCTGAGTCTCACTCGTAATGAGCTTTGGACTCCCTTGCAGTGCTCTCAGGCATGCACACAACAAAATGCTTCCACCCTCAGGGGCGGCTGTTTTCAATAAGCACGGATTCTGTACCGAGTTTTTCCTTCGAGTTAGGTGGCTGGCTTTCAGGCTGCACGCACCCCCTGGGCAATGCTACTAGCCCCATAACCATGATTTGATTGGTGAGCTGCCATTTGTACGGGCCTGTCTCTACCCCGATTTTACAAAATGGAACAAGTCCCGTGAATCTCATCCACACTACACCCTAAACGGCTTCCACGCACAGGGAGGTCTTCGGAAGCTAAAACACTGTTTCTGTACACTGTTCTTTCTTCCAGTTGGAACGCTTGCGATTAGATTTCCATGCAAAAGTAGGGCCGCAGTGCTAGCTAAAACAAACACATGGGGAGTCTTGTCCTGCCTTTGGCTGGGGCCTGAGTCGCGCTCGTAAAAAGCTTCGTACTCCCTTGCAGTGCTCGCACCCACGCACACAACTAAAGGATTCCACCCTCAGGAGCGGCTGTTTTCAATGAAGCACAGGTTCTCTACCGAGTTTTTCCTTCGAGATGGGTGGCTGAATATCAGCCTGCGCACTCCGCGGGGGCAACGCTACTAGCCCCATAACCATGATTTGATTTGTGAGCTGCCATTTGTACGGGCCTGTCTCTACCCCGATTTTACGAAATGGCACCAGTCCCGTGACTCTCACCCACACTACACCCTAAACTGCTTCCTCCCACAGAGAGGTCGTCGGAAGCTAAAACACTGTTTCTGTACCCTGTTGGTTCTTCGAGTTAGAATGCTAGCGATTAGACTTCCATGCAAAAGTAGGGCCACTGTGCTAGCTAAATGAAACACACCGGGAGTCTTGTCTTGCCTTTGATGGGGCCTGAGTCTCACGCGTAAAGAGCTTTGGACTCCCTTGCAGTGCTCTCAGGCATGCGCACAACAAAATGCTTCCACCCTCAGGAGGGGCTGTTTTCAATGAAGCACAGATCCTCTACCGAGTTTTTCCTTCGAGTTAGGTGGCTGGCTTTCAGCCTCCACGCACAACCCGGGGCAATGCTACTAGCCCCATAACCATGATGTGATTTGTGAGCTGCCTTCGGTACCGACCTGTCTCTACCCCGATTTTCCGAAGTGGAACCAGTCCTGTGGCTCTCACCCAAACTAAACCCGAAACTTCTTCCTCCCACAGAGAGGTCATTGGAAGCTAAAACCCTGTTTCTGGACACTGTTGTTTGTTCGAGTAGAACCCTACTGATTAGACTTCAATGCAAAAGTAGGGCCGCTGTGCTAGCTTAGTCAAACACATGGGGAGTGTTGTTCTGCCTTTTGCTGGGGCCTGAGTTTCACTCGTGAAAAGGTTTGGAATCCCTTTCAGTGCTCTCACGCACGCACACAACAAAATGCTTCCGCCCTCAGTAGCGGCTGTTGTCGCTGAAGCACGGATTCTCTACCGAGGTTTCCTTCGTGTTAGGTGGCTGACTTTCAGCCTGCACGCTCCCCCGTGGCCACGCTCCTAGCCCCATAAACATGATGTGATTTGTGAGCTGCCTTCTGTTCCGGCCTGTCTCTACCCCGATTTTACGAAATGGAACCCATCCCCAGGCTCTCACACACAGTACACCCTAAACGGCTTCCTCCCACAGAGAGGTCGTCGGAAGCCAAAACCCTGTTTCTGTACACGGTTGTTTGTTCGAGTTAGAACCCTACCGATTAGACTTCAATGCAAAAGTAGGGCCGCAG
Source organism: Halichoerus grypus (assembly GCF_964656455.1). NCBI lineage: Eukaryota > Metazoa > Chordata > Mammalia > Carnivora > Phocidae > Halichoerus > Halichoerus grypus. The sequence continues at coordinate 77,024,520 of NC_135727.1, read as the reverse complement.
TGCATGCTAGGTCAAACACACCGGGAGTCTTGTCCTGCCTTTTGGTGGGGCCTGAGTCTCATTCGTAAGAGCTTTAGACTCCCTGGCAGTGCTCTCACGCACGCACACAACAAAATGCTTCCACCCTCCGGAGCGGCTCTTTTTGCTGAAGCACGGATTCTCTAGCGAGTTTTTCCTTCGAGGTAGGTGGCTGAATTTCAGCCTGCACGCTCCCCTGGGGCACCGCTACTAGCCCCATAACCATGATGTGATTTGTGAGCTGCCTTCTGTACCGGCCTGTCTCTACCCCGATTTTACGAAATGGAACTCATCCCCAGGCTCTCACCCACAGTACACCCTAAACGGCTTCCTCCCACAGAGAGGTCGTCGGAAGATAAAACAGTGTTTCTGTACACTCTTGTTTCTTCGAGTTAGAATTCTAGCGATTCGACTTCTATGCAAAAGTAGGGCCGCTGTGCTAGCTAAATGAAACACACCGGGAGTCTTGTCTTGCCTTTGCTGGGGCCTGAGTCTCACTCGTAATGAGCTTTGGACTCCCTTGCAGTGCTCTCAGGCATGCACACAACAAAATGCTTCCACCCTCAGGGGCGGCTGTTTTCAATAAGCACGGATTCTGTACCGAGTTTTTCCTTCGAGTTAGGTGGCTGGCTTTCAGGCTGCACGCACCCCCTGGGCAATGCTACTAGCCCCATAACCATGATTTGATTGGTGAGCTGCCATTTGTACGGGCCTGTCTCTACCCCGATTTTACAAAATGGAACAAGTCCCGTGACTCTCATCCACACTACACCCTAAACGGCTTCCACGCACAGGGAGGTCTTCGGAAGCTAAAACACTGTTTCTGTACACTGTTCTTTCTTCCAGTTGGAACGCTTGCGATTAGATTTCCATGCAAAAGTAGGGCCGCAGTGCTAGCTAAAACAAACACATGGGGAGTCTTGTCCTGCCTTTGGCTGGGGCCTGAGTCGCGCTCGTAAAAAGCTTCGTACTCCCTTGCAGTGCTCGCACCCACGCACACAACTAAAGGATTCCACCCTCAGGAGCGGCTGTTTTCAATGAAGCACAGGTTCTCTACCGAGTTTTTCCTTCGAGATGGGTGGCTGAATATCAGCCTGCGCACTCCGCGGGGGCAACGCTACTAGCCCCATAACCATGATTTGATTTGTGAGCTGCCATTTGTACGGGCCTGTCTCTACCCCGATTTTACGAAATGGCACCAGTCCCGTGACTCTCACCCACACTACACCCTAAACTGCTTCCTCCCACAGAGAGGTCGTCGGAAGCTAAAACACTGTTTCTGTACCCTGTTGGTTCTTCGAGTTAGAATGCTAGCGATTAGACTTCCATGCAAAAGTAGGGCCGCTGTGCTAGCTAAATGAAACACACCGGGAGTCTTGTCTTGCCTTTGATGGGGCCTGAGTCTCACGCGTAAAGAGCTTTGGACTCCCTTGCAGTGCTCTCAGGCATGCGCACAACAAAATGCTTCCACCCTCAGGAGGGGCTGTTTTCAATGAAGCACAGATCCTCTACCGAGTTTTTCCTTCGAGTTAGGTGGCTGGCTTTCAGCCTCCACGCACAACCCGGGGCAATGCTACTAGCCCCATAACCATGATGTGATTTGTGAGCTGCCTTCGGTACCGACCTGTCTCTACCCCGATTTTCCGAAGTGGAACCAGTCCTGTGGCTCTCACCCAAACTAAACCCGAAACTTCTTCCTCCCACAGAGAGGTCATTGGAAGCTAAAACCCTGTTTCTGGACACTGTTGTTTGTTCGAGTAGAACCCTACTGATTAGACTTCAATGCAAAAGTAGGGCCGCTGTGCTAGCTTAGTCAAACACATGGGGAGTGTTGTTCTGCCTTTTGCTGGGGCCTGAGTTTCACTCGTGAAAAGGTTTGGAATCCCTTTCAGTGCTCTCACGCACGCACACAACAAAATGCTTCCGCCCTCAGTAGCGGCTGTTGTCGCTGAAGCACGGATTCTCTACCGAGGTTTCCTTCGTGTTAGGTGGCTGACTTTCAGCCTGCACGCTCCCCCGTGGCCACGCTCCTAGCCCCATAAACATGATGTGATTTGTGAGCTGCCTTCTGTTCCGGCCTGTCTCTACCCCGATTTTACGAAATGGAACCCATCCCCAGGCTCTCACACACAGTACACCCTAAACGGCTTCCTCCCACAGAGAGGTCGTCGGAAGCCAAAACCCTGTTTCTGTACACGGTTGTTTGTTCGAGTTAGAACCCTACCGATTAGACTTCAATGCAAAAGTAGGGCCGCAGTGCATGCTAGGTCAAACACACCGGGAGTCTTGTCCTGCCTTTTGGTGGGGCCTGAGTCTCATTCGTAAGAGCTTTAGACTCCCTGGCAGTGCTCTCACGCACGCACACAACAAAATGCTTCCACCCTCCGGAGCGGCTCTTTTTGCTGAAGCACGGATTCTCTAGCGAGTTTTTCCTTCGAGGTAGGTGGCTGAATTTCAGCCTGCACGCTCCCCTGGGGCACCGCTACTAGCCCCATAACCATGATGTGATTTGTGAGCTGCCTTCTGTACCGGCCTGTCTCTACCCCGATTTGACGAAATGGAACTCATCCCCAGGCTCTCACCCACAGTACACCCTAAACGGCTTCCTCCCACAGAGAGGTCGTCGGAAGATAAAACAGTGTTTCTGTACACTCTTGTTTCTTCGAGTTAGAATTCTAGCGATTCGACTTCTATGCAAAAGTAGGGCCGCTGTGCTAGCTAAATGAAACACACCGGGAGTCTTGTCTTGCCTTTGCTGGGGCCTGAGTCTCACTCGTAATGAGCTTTGGACTCCCTTGCAGTGCTCTCAGGCATGCACACAACAAAATGCTTCCACCCTCAGGGGCGGCTGTTTTCAATAAGCACGGATTCTGTACCGAGTTTTTCCTTCGAGTTAGGTGGCTGGCTTTCAGGCTGCACGCACCCCCTGGGCAATGCTACTAGCCCCATAACCATGATTTGATTGGTGAGCTGCCATTTGTACGGGCCTGTCTCTACCCCGATTTTACAAAATGGAACAAGTCCCGTGACTCTCATCCACACTACACCCTAAACGGCTTCCACGCACAGGGAGGTCTTCGGAAGCTAAAACACTGTTTCTGTACACTGTTCTTTCTTCCAGTTGGAACGCTTGCGATTAGATTTCCATGCAAAAGTAGGGCCGCAGTGCTAGCTAAAACAAACACATGGGGAGTCTTGTCCTGCCTTTGGCTGGGGCCTGAGTCGCGCTCGTAAAAAGCTTCGTACTCCCTTGCAGTGCTCGCACCCACGCACACAACTAAAGGATTCCACCCTCAGGAGCGGCTGTTTTCAATGAAGCACAGGTTCTCTACCGAGTTTTTCCTTCGAGATGGGTGGCTGAATATCAGCCTGCGCACTCCGCGGGGGCAACGCTACTAGCCCCATAACCATGATTTGATTTGTGAGCTGCCATTTGTACGGGCCTGTCTCTACCCCGATTTTACGAAATGGCACCAGTCCCGTGACTCTCACCCACACTACACCCTAAACTGCTTCCTCCCACAGAGAGGTCGTCGGAAGCTAAAACACTGTTTCTGTACCCTGTTGGTTCTTCGAGTTAGAATGCTAGCGATTAGACTTCCATGCAAAAGTAGGGCCGCTGTGCTAGCTAAATGAAACACACCGGGAGTCTTGTCTTGCCTTTGATGGGGCCTGAGTCTCACGCGTAAAGAGCTTTGGACTCCCTTGCAGTGCTCTCAGGCATGCGCACAACAAAATGCTTCCACCCTCAGGAGGGGCTGTTTTCAATGAAGCACAGATCCTCTACCGAGTTTTTCCTTCGAGTTAGGTGGCTGGCTTTCAGCCTCCACGCACAACCCGGGGCAATGCTACTAGCCCCATAACCATGATGTGATTTGTGAGCTGCCTTCGGTACCGACCTGTCTCTACCCCGATTTTCCGAAGTGGAACCAGTCCTGTGGCTCTCACCCAAACTAAACCCGAAACTTCTTCCTCCCACAGAGAGGTCATTGGAAGCTAAAACCCTGTTTCTGGACACTGTTGTTTGTTCGAGTAGAACCCTACTGATTAGACTTCAATGCAAAAGTAGGGCCGCTGTGCTAGCTTAGTCAAACACATGGGGAGTGTTGTTCTGCCTTTTGCTGGGGCCTGAGTTTCACTCGTGAAAAGGTTTGGAATCCCTTTCAGTGCTCTCACGCACGCACACAACAAAATGCTTCCGCCCTCAGTAGCGGCTGTTGTCGCTGAAGCACGGATTCTCTACCGAGGTTTCCTTCGTGTTAGGTGGCTGACTTTCAGCCTGCACGCTCCCCCGTGGCCACGCTCCTAGCCCCATAAACATGATGTGATTTGTGAGCTGCCTTCTGTTCCGGCCTGTCTCTACCCCGATTTTACGAAATGGAACCCATCCCCAGGCTCTCACACACAGTACACCCTAAACGGCTTCCTCCCACAGAGAGGTCGTCGGAAGCCAAAACCCTGTTTCTGTACACGGTTGTTTGTTCGAGTTAGAACCCTACCGATTAGACTTCAATGCAAAAGTAGGGCCGCAGTGCATGCTAGGTCAAACACACCGGGAGTCTTGTCCTGCCTTTTGGTGGGGCCTGAGTCTCATTCGTAAGAGCTTTAGACTCCCTGGCAGTGCTCTCACGCACGCACACAACAAAATGCTTCCACCCTCCGGAGCGGCTCTTTTTGCTGAAGCACGGATTCTCTAGCGAGTTTTTCCTTCGAGGTAGGTGGCTGAATTTCAGCCTGCACGCTCCCCTGGGGCACCGCTACTAGCCCCATAACCATGATGTGATTTGTGAGCTGCCTTCTGTACCGGCCTGTCTCTACCCCGATTTGACGAAATGGAACTCATCCCCAGGCTCTCACCCACAGTACACCCTAAACGGCTTCCTCCCACAGAGAGGTCGTCGGAAGATAAAACAGTGTTTCTGTACACTCTTGTTTCTTCGAGTTAGAATTCTAGCGATTCGACTTCTATGCAAAAGTAGGGCCGCTGTGCTAGCTAAATGAAACACACCGGGAGTCTTGTCTTGCCTTTGCTGGGGCCTGAGTCTCACTCGTAATGAGCTTTGGACTCCCTTGCAGTGCTCTCAGGCATGCACACAACAAAATGCTTCCACCCTCAGGGGCGGCTGTTTTCAATAAGCACGGATTCTGTACCGAGTTTTTCCTTCGAGTTAGGTGGCTGGCTTTCAGGCTGCACGCACCCCCTGGGCAATGCTACTAGCCCCATAACCATGATTTGATTGGTGAGCTGCCATTTGTACGGGCCTGTCTCTACCCCGATTTTACAAAATGGAACAAGTCCCGTGACTCTCATCCACACTACACCCTAAACGGCTTCCACGCACAGGGAGGTCTTCGGAAGCTAAAACACTGTTTCTGTACACTGTTCTTTCTTCCAGTTGGAACGCTTGCGATTAGATTTCCATGCAAAAGTAGGGCCGCAGTGCTAGCTAAAACAAACACATGGGGAGTCTTGTCCTGCCTTTGGCTGGGGCCTGAGTCGCGCTCGTAAAAAGCTTCGTACTCCCTTGCAGTGCTCGCACCCACGCACACAACTAAAGGATTCCACCCTCAGGAGCGGCTGTTTTCAATGAAGCACAGGTTCTCTACCGAGTTTTTCCTTCGAGATGGGTGGCTGAATATCAGCCTGCGCACTCCGCGGGGGCAACGCTACTAGCCCCATAACCATGATTTGATTTGTGAGCTGCCATTTGTACGGGCCTGTCTCTACCCCGATTTTACGAAATGGCACCAGTCCCGTGACTCTCACCCACACTACACCCTAAACTGCTTCCTCCCACAGAGAGGTCGTCGGAAGCTAAAACACTGTTTCTGTACCCTGTTGGTTCTTCGAGTTAGAATGCTAGCGATTAGACTTCCATGCAAAAGTAGGGCCGCTGTGCTAGCTAAATGAAACACACCGGGAGTCTTGTCTTGCCTTTGATGGGGCCTGAGTCTCACGCGTAAAGAGCTTTGGACTCCCTTGCAGTGCTCTCAGGCATGCGCACAACAAAATGCTTCCACCCTCAGGAGGGGCTGTTTTCAATGAAGCACAGATCCTCTACCGAGTTTTTCCTTCGAGTTAGGTGGCTGGCTTTCAGCCTCCACGCACAACCCGGGGCAATGCTACTAGCCCCATAACCATGATGTGATTTGTGAGCTGCCTTCGGTACCGACCTGTCTCTACCCCGATTTTCCGAAGTGGAACCAGTCCTGTGGCTCTCACCCAAACTAAACCCGAAACTTCTTCCTCCCACAGAGAGGTCATTGGAAGCTAAAACCCTGTTTCTGGACACTGTTGTTTGTTCGAGTAGAACCCTACTGATTAGACTTCAATGCAAAAGTAGGGCCGCTGTGCTAGCTTAGTCAAACACATGGGGAGTGTTGTTCTGCCTTTTGCTGGGGCCTGAGTTTCACTCGTGAAAAGGTTTGGAATCCCTTTCAGTGCTCTCACGCACGCACACAACAAAATGCTTCCGCCCTCAGTAGCGGCTGTTGTCGCTGAAGCACGGATTCTCTACCGAGGTTTCCTTCGTGTTAGGTGGCTGACTTTCAGCCTGCACGCTCCCCCGTGGCCACGCTCCTAGCCCCATAAACATGATGTGATTTGTGAGCTGCCTTCTGTTCCGGCCTGTCTCTACCCCGATTTTACGAAATGGAACCCATCCCCAGGCTCTCACACACAGTACACCCTAAACGGCTTCCTCCCACAGAGAGGTCGTCGGAAGCCAAAACCCTGTTTCTGTACACGGTTGTTTGTTCGAGTTAGAACCCTACCGATTAGACTTCAATGCAAAAGTAGGGCCGCAGTGCATGCTAGGTCAAACACACCGGGAGTCTTGTCCTGCCTTTTGGTGGGGCCTGAGTCTCATTCGTAAGAGCTTTAGACTCCCTGGCAGTGCTCTCACGCACGCACACAACAAAATGCTTCCACCCTCCGGAGCGGCTCTTTTTGCTGAAGCACGGATTCTCTAGCGAGTTTTTCCTTCGAGGTAGGTGGCTGAATTTCAGCCTGCACGCTCCCCTGGGGCACCGCTACTAGCCCCATAACCATGATGTGATTTGTGAGCTGCCTTCTGTACCGGCCTGTCTCTACCCCGATTTTACGAAATGGAACTCATCCCCAGGCTCTCACCCACAGTACACCCTAAACGGCTTCCTCCCACAGAGAGGTCGTCGGAAGATAAAACAGTGTTTCTGTACACTCTTGTTTCTTCGAGTTAGAATTCTAGCGATTCGACTTCTATGCAAAAGTAGGGCCGCTGTGCTAGCTAAATGAAACACACCGGGAGTCTTGTCTTGCCTTTGCTGGGGCCTGAGTCTCACTCGTAATGAGCTTTGGACTCCCTTGCAGTGCTCTCAGGCATGCACACAACAAAATGCTTCCACCCTCAGGGGCGGCTGTTTTCAATAAGCACGGATTCTGTACCGAGTTTTTCCTTCGAGTTAGGTGGCTGGCTTTCAGGCTGCACGCACCCCCTGGGCAATGCTACTAGCCCCATAACCATGATTTGATTGGTGAGCTGCCATTTGTACGGGCCTGTCTCTACCCCGATTTTACAAAATGGAACAAGTCCCGTGACTCTCATCCACACTACACCCTAAACGGCTTCCACGCACAGGGAGGTCTTCGGAAGCTAAAACACTGTTTCTGTACACTGTTCTTTCTTCCAGTTGGAACGCTTGCGATTAGATTTCCATGCAAAAGTAGGGCCGCAGTGCTAGCTAAAACAAACACATGGGGAGTCTTGTCCTGCCTTTGGCTGGGGCCTGAGTCGCGCTCGTAAAAAGCTTCGTACTCCCTTGCAGTGCTCGCACCCACGCACACAACTAAAGGATTCCACCCTCAGGAGCGGCTGTTTTCAATGAAGCACAGGTTCTCTACCGAGTTTTTCCTTCGAGATGGGTGGCTGAATATCAGCCTGCGCACTCCGCGGGGGCAACGCTACTAGCCCCATAACCATGATTTGATTTGTGAGCTGCCATTTGTACGGGCCTGTCTCTACCCCGATTTTACGAAATGGCACCAGTCCCGTGACTCTCACCCACACTACACCCTAAACTGCTTCCTCCCACAGAGAGGTCGTCGGAAGCTAAAACACTGTTTCTGTACCCTGTTGGTTCTTCGAGTTAGAATGCTAGCGATTAGACTTCCATGCAAAAGTAGGGCCGCTGTGCTAGCTAAATGAAACACACCGGGAGTCTTGTCTTGCCTTTGATGGGGCCTGAGTCTCACGCGTAAAGAGCTTTGGACTCCCTTGCAGTGCTCTCAGGCATGCGCACAACAAAATGCTTCCACCCTCAGGAGGGGCTGTTTTCAATGAAGCACAGATCCTCTACCGAGTTTTTCCTTCGAGTTAGGTGGCTGGCTTTCAGCCTCCACGCACAACCCGGGGCAATGCTACTAGCCCCATAACCATGATGTGATTTGTGAGCTGCCTTCGGTACCGACCTGTCTCTACCCCGATTTTCCGAAGTGGAACCAGTCCTGTGGCTCTCACCCAAACTAAACCCGAAACTTCTTCCTCCCACAGAGAGGTCATTGGAAGCTAAAACCCTGTTTCTGGACACTGTTGTTTGTTCGAGTAGAACCCTACTGATTAGACTTCAATGCAAAAGTAGGGCCGCTGTGCTAGCTTAGTCAAACACATGGGGAGTGTTGTTCTGCCTTTTGCTGGGGCCTGAGTTTCACTCGTGAAAAGGTTTGGAATCCCTTTCAGTGCTCTCACGCACGCACACAACAAAATGCTTCCGCCCTCAGTAGCGGCTGTTGTCGCTGAAGCACGGATTCTCTACCGAGGTTTCCTTCGTGTTAGGTGGCTGACTTTCAGCCTGCACGCTCCCCCGTGGCCACGCTCCTAGCCCCATAAACATGATGTGATTTGTGAGCTGCCTTCTGTTCCGGCCTGTCTCTACCCCGATTTTACGAAATGGAACCCATCCCCAGGCTCTCACACACAGTACACCCTAAACGGCTTCCTCCCACAGAGAGGTCGTCGGAAGCCAAAACCCTGTTTCTGTACACGGTTGTTTGTTCGAGTTAGAACCCTACCGATTAGACTTCAATGCAAAAGTAGGGCCGCAGTGCATGCTAGGTCAAACACACCGGGAGTCTTGTCCTGCCTTTTGGTGGGGCTTGAGTCTCATTCGTAAGAGCTTTAGACTCCCTGGCAGTGCTCTCACGCACGCACACAACAAAATGCTTCCACCCTCCGGAGCGGCTCTTTTTGCTGAAGCACGGATTCTCTAGCGAGTTTTTCCTTCGAGGTAGGTGGCTGAATTTCAGCCTGCACGCTCCCCTGGGGCACCGCTACTAGCCCCATAACCATGATGTGATTTGTGAGCTGCCTTCTGTACCGGCCTGTCTCTACCCCGATTTGACGAAATGGAACTCATCCCCAGGCTCTCACCCACAGTACACCCTAAACGGCTTCCTCCCACAGAGAGGTCGTCGGAAGATAAAACAGTGTTTCTGTACACTCTTGTTTCTTCGAGTTAGAATTCTAGCGATTCGACTTCTATGCAAAAGTAGGGCCGCTGTGCTAGCTAAATGAAACACACCGGGAGTCTTGTCTTGCCTTTGCTGGGGCCTGAGTCTCACTCGTAATGAGCTTTGGACTCCCTTGCAGTGCTCTCAGGCATGCACACAACAAAATGCTTCCACCCTCAGGGGCGGCTGTTTTCAATAAGCACGGATTCTGTACCGAGTTTTTCCTTCGAGTTAGGTGGCTGGCTTTCAGGCTGCACGCACCCCCTGGGCAATGCTACTAGCCCCATAACCATGATTTGATTGGTGAGCTGCCATTTGTACGGGCCTGTCTCTACCCCGATTTTACAAAATGGAACAAGTCCCGTGACTCTCATCCACACTACACCCTAAACGGCTTCCACGCACAGGGAGGTCTTCGGAAGCTAAAACACTGTTTCTGTACACTGTTCTTTCTTCCAGTTGGAACGCTTGCGATTAGATTTCCATGCAAAAGTAGGGCCGCAGTGCTAGCTAAAACAAACACATGGGGAGTCTTGTCCTGCCTTTGGCTGGGGCCTGAGTCGCGCTCGTAAAAAGCTTCGTACTCCCTTGCAGTGCTCGCACCCACGCACACAACTAAAGGATTCCACCCTCAGGAGCGGCTGTTTTCAATGAAGCACAGGTTCTCTACCGAGTTTTTCCTTCGAGATGGGTGGCTGAATATCAGCCTGCGCACTCCGCGGGGGCAACGCTACTAGCCCCATAACCATGATTTGATTTGTGAGCTGCCATTTGTACGGGCCTGTCTCTACCCCGATTTTACGAAATGGCACCAGTCCCGTGACTCTCACCCACACTACACCCTAAACTGCTTCCTCCCACAGAGAGGTCGTCGGAAGCTAAAACACTGTTTCTGTACCCTGTTGGTTCTTCGAGTTAGAATGCTAGCGATTAGACTTCCATGCAAAAGTAGGGCCGCTGTGCTAGCTAAATGAAACACACCGGGAGTCTTGTCTTGCCTTTGATGGGGCCTGAGTCTCACGCGTAAAGAGCTTTGGACTCCCTTGCAGTGCTCTCAGGCATGCGCACAACAAAATGCTTCCACCCTCAGGAGGGGCTGTTTTCAATGAAGCACAGATCCTCTACCGAGTTTTTCCTTCGAGTTAGGTGGCTGGCTTTCAGCCTCCACGCACAACCCGGGGCAATGCTACTAGCCCCATAACCATGATGTGATTTGTGAGCTGCCTTCGGTACCGACCTGTCTCTACCCCGATTTTCCGAAGTGGAACCAGTCCTGTGGCTCTCACCCAAACTAAACCCGAAACTTCTTCCTCCCACAGAGAGGTCATTGGAAGCTAAAACCCTGTTTCTGGACACTGTTGTTTGTTCGAGTAGAACCCTACTGATTAGACTTCAATGCAAAAGTAGGGCCGCTGTGCTAGCTTAGTCAAACACATGGGGAGTGTTGTTCTGCCTTTTGCTGGGGCCTGAGTTTCACTCGTGAAAAGGTTTGGAATCCCTTTCAGTGCTCTCACGCACGCACACAACAAAATGCTTCCGCCCTCAGTAGCGGCTGTTGTCGCTGAAGCACGGATTCTCTACCGAGGTTTCCTTCGTGTTAGGTGGCTGACTTTCAGCCTGCACGCTCCCCCGTGGCCACGCTCCTAGCCCCATAAACATGATGTGATTTGTGAGCTGCCTTCTGTTCCGGCCTGTCTCTACCCCGATTTTACGAAATGGAACCCATCCCCAGGCTCTCACACACAGTACACCCTAAACGGCTTCCTCCCACAGAGAGGTCGTCGGAAGCTAAAACCCTGTTTCTGTACACGGTTGTTTGTTCGAGTTAGAACCCTACCGATTAGACTTCAATGCAAAAGTAGGGCCGCAGTGCATGCTAGGTCAAACACACCGGGAGTCTTGTCCTGCCTTTTGGTGGGGCCTGAGTCTCATTCGTAAGAGCTTTAGACTCCCTGGCAGTGCTCTCACGCACGCACACAACAAAATGCTTCCACCCTCCGGAGCGGCTCTTTTTGCTGAAGCACGGATTCTCTAGCGAGTTTTTCCTTCGAGGTAGGTGGCTGAATTTCAGCCTGCACGCTCCCCTGGGGCACCGCTACTAGCCCCATAACCATGATGTGATTTGTGAGCTGCCTTCTGTACCGGCCTGTCTCTACCCCGATTTTACGAAATGGAACTCATCCCCAGGCTCTCACCCACAGTACACCCTAAACGGCTTCCTCCCACAGAGAGGTCGTCGGAAGATAAAACAGTGTTTCTGTACACTCTTGTTTCTTCGAGTTAGAATTCTAGCGATTCGACTTCTATGCAAAAGTAGGGCCGCTGTGCTAGCTAAATGAAACACACCGGGAGTCTTGTCTTGCCTTTGCTGGGGCCTGAGTCTCACTCGTAATGAGCTTTGGACTCCCTTGCAGTGCTCTCAGGCATGCACACAACAAAATGCTTCCACCCTCAGGGGCGGCTGTTTTCAATAAGCACGGATTCTGTACCGAGTTTTTCCTTCGAGTTAGGTGGCTGGCTTTCAGGCTGCACGCACCCCCTGGGCAATGCTACTAGCCCCATAACCATGATTTGATTGGTGAGCTGCCATTTGTACGGGCCTGTCTCTACCCCGATTTTACAAAATGGAACAAGTCCCGTGACTCTCATCCACACTACACCCTAAACGGCTTCCACGCACAGGGAGGTCTTCGGAAGCTAAAACACTGTTTCTGTACACTGTTCTTTCTTCCAGTTGGAACGCTTGCGATTAGATTTCCATGCAAAAGTAGGGCCGCAGTGCTAGCTAAAACAAACACATGGGGAGTCTTGTCCTGCCTTTGGCTGGGGCCTGAGTCGCGCTCGTAAAAAGCTTCGTACTCCCTTGCAGTGCTCGCACCCACGCACACAACTAAAGGATTCCACCCTCAGGAGCGGCTGTTTTCAATGAAGCACAGGTTCTCTACCGAGTTTTTCCTTCGAGATGGGTGGCTGAATATCAGCCTGCGCACTCCGCGGGGGCAACGCTACTAGCCCCATAACCATGATTTGATTTGTGAGCTGCCATTTGTACGGGCCTGTCTCTACCCCGATTTTACGAAATGGCACCAGTCCCGTGACTCTCACCCACACTACACCCTAAACTGCTTCCTCCCACAGAGAGGTCGTCGGAAGCTAAAACACTGTTTCTGTACCCTGTTGGTTCTTCGAGTTAGAATGCTAGCGATTAGACTTCCATGCAAAAGTAGGGCCGCTGTGCTAGCTAAATGAAACACACCGGGAGTCTTGTCTTGCCTTTGATGGGGCCTGAGTCTCACGCGTAAAGAGCTTTGGACTCCCTTGCAGTGCTCTCAGGCATGCGCACAACAAAATGCTTCCACCCTCAGGAGGGGCTGTTTTCAATGAAGCACAGATCCTCTACCGAGTTTTTCCTTCGAGTTAGGTGGCTGGCTTTCAGCCTCCACGCACAACCCGGGGCAATGCTACTAGCCCCATAACCATGATGTGATTTGTGAGCTGCCTTCGGTACCGACCTGTCTCTACCCCGATTTTCCGAAGTGGAACCAGTCCTGTGGCTCTCACCCAAACTAAACCCGAAACTTCTTCCTCCCACAGAGAGGTCATTGGAAGCTAAAACCCTGTTTCTGGACACTGTTGTTTGTTCGAGTAGAACCCTACTGATTAGACTTCAATGCAAAAGTAGGGCCGCTGTGCTAGCTTAGTCAAACACATGGGGAGTGTTGTTCTGCCTTTTGCTGGGGCCTGAGTTTCACTCGTGAAAAGGTTTGGAATCCCTTTCAGTGCTCTCACGCACGCACACAACAAAATGCTTCCGCCCTCAGTAGCGGCTGTTGTCGCTGAAGCACGGATTCTCTACCGAGGTTTCCTTCGTGTTAGGTGGCTGACTTTCAGCCTGCACGCTCCCCCGTGGCCACGCTCCTAGCCCCATAAACATGATGTGATTTGTGAGCTGCCTTCTGTTCCGGCCTGTCTCTACCCCGATTTTACGAAATGGAACCCATCCCCAGGCTCTCACACACAGTACACCCTAAACGGCTTCCTCCCACAGAGAGGTCGTCGGAAGCTAAAACCCTGTTTCTGTACACGGTTGTTTGTTCGAGTTAGAACCCTACCGATTAGACTTCAATGCAAAAGTAGGGCCGCAGTGCATGCTAGGTCAAACACACCGGGAGTCTTGTCCTGCCTTTTGGTGGGGCCTGAGTCTCATTCGTAAGAGCTTTAGACTCCCTGGCAGTGCTCTCACGCACGCACACAACAAAATGCTTCCACCCTCCGGAGCGGCTGTTTTTGCTGAAGCACGGATTCTCTAGCGAGTTTTTCCTTCGAGGTAGGTGGCTGAATTTCAGCCTGCACGCTCCCCTGGGGCACCGCTACTAGCCCCATAACCATGATGTGATTTGTGAGCTGCCTTCTGTACCGGCCTGTCTCTACCCCGATTTTACGAAATGGAACTCATCCCCAGGCTCTCACCCACAGTACACCCTAAACGGCTTCCTCCCACAGAGAGGTCGTCGGAAGATAAAACAGTGTTTCTGTACACTCTTGTTTCTTCGAGTTAGAATTCTAGCGATTCGACTTCTATGCAAAAGTAGGGCCGCTGTGCTAGCTAAATGAAACACACCGGGAGTCTTGTCTTGCCTTTGCTGGGGCCTGAGTCTCACTCGTAATGAGCTTTGGACTCCCTTGCAGTGCTCTCAGGCATGCACACAACAAAATGCTTCCACCCTCAGGGGCGGCTGTTTTCAATAAGCACGGATTCTGTACCGAGTTTTTCCTTCGAGTTAGGTGGCTGGCTTTCAGGCTGCACGCACCCCCTGGGCAATGCTACTAGCCCCATAACCATGATTTGATTGGTGAGCTGCCATTTGTACGGGCCTGTCTCTACCCCGATTTTACAAAATGGAACAAGTCCCGTGACTCTCATCCACACTACACCCTAAACGGCTTCCACGCACAGGGAGGTCTTCGGAAGCTAAAACACTGTTTCTGTACACTGTTCTTTCTTCCAGTTGGAACGCTTGTGATTAGATTTCCATGCAAAAGTAGGGCCGCAGTGCTAGCTAAAACAAACACATGGGGAGTCTTGTCCTGCCTTTGGCTGGGGCCTGAGTCGCGCTCGTAAAAAGCTTCGTACTCCCTTGCAGTGCTCGCACCCACGCACACAACTAAAGGATTCCACCCTCAGGAGCGGCTGTTTTCAATGAAGCACAGGTTCTCTACCGAGTTTTTCCTTCGAGATGGGTGGCTGAATATCAGCCTGCGCACTCCGCGGGGGCAACGCTACTAGCCCCATAACCATGATTTGATTTGTGAGCTGCCATTTGTACGGGCCTGTCTCTACCCCGATTTTACGAAATGGCACCAGTCCCGTGACTCTCACCCACACTACACCCTAAACTGCTTCCTCCCACAGAGAGGTCGTCGGAAGCTAAAACACTGTTTCTGTACCCTGTTGGTTCTTCGAGTTAGAATGCTAGCGATTAGACTTCCATGCAAAAGTAGGGCCGCTGTGCTAGCTAAATGAAACACACCGGGAGTCTTGTCTTGCCTTTGATGGGGCCTGAGTCTCACGCGTAAAGAGCTTTGGACTCCCTTGCAGTGCTCTCAGGCATGCGCACAACAAAATGCTTCCACCCTCAGGAGGGGCTGTTTTCAATGAAGCACAGATCCTCTACCGAGTTTTTCCTTCGAGTTAGGTGGCTGGCTTTCAGCCTCCACGCACAACCCGGGGCAATGCTACTAGCCCCATAACCATGATGTGATTTGTGAGCTGCCTTCTGTACCGGCCTGTCTCTACCCCGATTTTACGAAATGGAACTCATCCCCAGCCTCTCACCCACAGTACACCCTAAACGGCTTCCTCCCACAGAGAGGTCGTCGGAAGATAAAACAGTGTTTCTGTACACTCTTGTTTCTTCGAGTTAGAATTCTAGCGATTCGACTTCTATGCAAAAGTAGGGCCGCTGTGCTAGCTAAATGAAACACACCGGGAGTCTTGTCTTGCCTTTGCTGGGGCCTGAGTCTCACTCGTAATGAGCTTTGGACTCCCTTGCAGTGCTCTCAGGCATGCACACAACAAAATGCTTCCACCCTCAGGGGCGGCTGTTTTCAATAAGCACGGATTCTGTACCGAGTTTTTCCTTCGAGTTAGGTGGCTGGCTTTCAGGCTGCACGCACCCCCTGGGCAATGCTACTAGCCCCATAACCATGATTTGATTGGTGAGCTGCCATTTGTACGGGCCTGTCTCTACCCCGATTTTACAAAATGGAACAAGTCCCGTGACTCTCATCCACACTACACCCTAAACGGCTTCCACGCACAGGGAGGTCTTCGGAAGCTAAAACACTGTTTCTGTACACTGTTCTTTCTTCCAGTTGGAACGCTTGCGATTAGATTTCCATGCAAAAGTAGGGCCGCAGTGCTAGCTAAAACAAACACATGGGGAGTCTTGTCCTGCCTTTGGCTGGGGCCTGAGTCGCGCTCGTAAAAAGCTTCGTACTCCCTTGCAGTGCTCGCACCCACGCACACAACTAAAGGATTCCACCCTCAGGAGCGGCTGTTTTCAATGAAGCACAGGTTCTCTACCGAGTTTTTCCTTCGAGATGGGTGGCTGAATATCAGCCTGCGCACTCCGCGGGGGCAACGCTACTAGCCCCATAACCATGATTTGATTTGTGAGCTGCCATTTGTACGGGCCTGTCTCTACCCCGATTTTACGAAATGGCACCAGTCCCGTGACTCTCACCCACACTACACCCTAAACTGCTTCCTCCCACAGAGAGGTCGTCGGAAGCTAAAACACTGTTTCTGTACCCTGTTGGTTCTTCGAGTTAGAATGCTAGCGATTAGACTTCCATGCAAAAGTAGGGCCACTGTGCTAGCTAAATGAAACACACCGGGAGTCTTGTCTTGCCTTTGATGGGGCCTGAGTCTCACGCGTAAAGAGCTTTGGACTCCCTTGCAGTGCTCTCAGGCATGCGCACAACAAAATGCTTCCACCCTCAGGAGGGGCTGTTTTCAATGAAGCACAGATCCTCTACCGAGTTTTTCCTTCGAGTTAGGTGGCTGGCTTTCAGCCTCCACGCACAACCCGGGGCAATGCTACTAGCCCCATAACCATGATGTGATTTGTGAGCTGCCTTCGGTACCGACCTGTCTCTACCCCGATTTTCCGAAGTGGAACCAGTCCTGTGGCTCTCACCCAAACTAAACCCGAAACTTCTTCCTCCCACAGAGAGGTCATTGGAAGCTAAAACCCTGTTTCTGGACACTGTTGTTTGTTCGAGTAGAACCCTACTGATTAGACTTCAATGCAAAAGTAGGGCCGCTGTGCTAGCTTAGTCAAACACATGGGGAGTGTTGTTCTGCCTTTTGCTGGGGCCTGAGTTTCACTCGTGAAAAGGTTTGGAATCCCTTTCAGTGCTCTCACGCACGCACACAACAAAATGCTTCCGCCCTCAGTAGCGGCTCTTGTCGCTGAAGCACGGATTCTCTACCGAGGTTTCCTTCGTGTTAGGTGGCTGACTTTCAGCCTGCACGCTCCCCCGTGGCCACGCTCCTAGCCCCATAAACATGATGTGATTTGTGAGCTGCCTTCTGTTCCGGCCTGTCTCTACCCCGATTTTACGAAATGGAACCCATCCCCAGGCTCTCACACACAGTACACCCTAAACGGCTTCCTCCCACAGAGAGGTCGTCGGAAGCTAAAACCCTGTTTCTGTACACGGTTGTTTGTTCGAGTTAGAACCCTACCGATTAGACTTCAATGCAAAAGTAGGGCCGCAGTGCATGCTAGGTCAAACACACCGGGAGTCTTGTCCTGCCTTTTGGTGGGGCCTGAGTCTCATTCGTAAGAGCTTTAGACTCCCTGGCAGTGCTCTCACGCACGCACACAACAAAATGCTTCCACCCTCCGGAGCGGCTCTTTTTGCTGAAGCACGGATTCTCTAGCGAGTTTTTCCTTCGAGGTAGGTGGCTGAATTTCAGCCTGCACGCTCCCCTGGGGCACCGCTACTAGCCCCATAACCATGATGTGATTTGTGAGCTGCCTTCTGTACCGGCCTGTCTCTACCCCGATTTTACGAAATGGAACTCATCCCCAGGCTCTCACCCACAGTACACCCTAAACGGCTTCCTCCCACAGAGAGGTCGTCGGAAGATAAAACAGTGTTTCTGTACACTCTTGTTTCTTCGAGTTAGAATTCTAGCGATTCGACTTCTATGCAAAAGTAGGGCCGCTGTGCTAGCTAAATGAAACACACCGGGAGTCTTGTCTTGCCTTTGCTGGGGCCTGAGTCTCACTCGTAATGAGCTTTGGACTCCCTTGCAGTGCTCTCAGGCATGCACACAACAAAATGCTTCCACCCTCAGGGGCGGCTGTTTTCAATAAGCACGGATTCTGTACCGAGTTTTTCCTTCGAGTTAGGTGGCTGGCTTTCAGGCTGCACGCACCCCCTGGGCAATGCTACTAGCCCCATAACCATGATTTGATTGGTGAGCTGCCATTTGTACGGGCCTGTCTCTACCCCGATTTTACAAAATGGAACAAGTCCCGTGACTCTCATCCACACTACACCCTAAACGGCTTCCACGCACAGGGAGGTCTTCGGAAGCTAAAACACTGTTTCTGTACACTGTTCTTTCTTCCAGTTGGAACGCTTGCGATTAGATTTCCATGCAAAAGTAGGGCCGCAGTGCTAGCTAAAACAAACACATGGGGAGTCTTGTCCTGCCTTTGGCTGGGGCCTGAGTCGCGCTCGTAAAAAGCTTCGTACTCCCTTGCAGTGCTCGCACCCACGCACACAACTGAAGGATTCCACCCTCAGGAGCGGCTGTTTTCAATGAAGCACAGGTTCTCTACCGAGTTTTTCCTTCGAGATGGGTGGCTGAATATCAGCCTGCGCACTCCGCGGGGGCAACGCTACTAGCCCCATAACCATGATTTGATTTGTGAGCTGCCATTTGTACGGGCCTGTCTCTACCCCGATTTTACGAAATGGCACCAGTCCCGTGACTCTCACCCACACTACACCCTAAACTGCTTCCTCCCACAGAGAGGTCGTCGGAAGCTAAAACACTGTTTCTGTACCCTGTTGGTTCTTCGAGTTAGAATGCTAGCGATTAGACTTCCATGCAAAAGTAGGGCCACTGTGCTAGCTAAATGAAACACACCGGGAGTCTTGTCTTGCCTTTGATGGGGCCTGAGTCTCACGCGTAAAGAGCTTTGGACTCCCTTGCAGTGCTCTCAGGCATGCGCACAACAAAATGCTTCCACCCTCAGGAGGGGCTGTTTTCAATGAAGCACAGATCCTCTACCGAGTTTTTCCTTCGAGTTAGGTGGCTGGCTTTCAGCCTCCACGCACAACCCGGGGCAATGCTACTAGCCCCATAACCATGATGTGATTTGTGAGCTGCCTTCGGTACCGACCTGTCTCTACCCCGATTTTCCGAAGTGGAACCAGTCCTGTGGCTCTCACCCAAACTAAACCCGAAACTTCTTCCTCCCACAGAGAGGTCATTGGAAGCTAAAACCCTGTTTCTGGACACTGTTGTTTGTTCGAGTAGAACCCTACTGATTAGACTTCAATGCAAAAGTAGGGCCGCTGTGCTAGCTTAGTCAAACACATGGGGAGTGTTGTTCTGCCTTTTGCTGGGGCCTGAGTTTCACTCGTGAAAAGGTTTGGAATCCCTTTCAGTGCTCTCACGCACGCACACAACAAAATGCTTCCGCCCTCAGTAGCGGCTGTTGTCGCTGAAGCACGGATTCTCTACCGAGGTTTCCTTCGTGTTAGGTGGCTGACTTTCAGCCTGCACGCTCCCCCGTGGCCACGCTCCTAGCCCCATAAACATGATGTGATTTGTGAGCTGCCTTCTGTTCCGGCCTGTCTCTACCCCGATTTTACGAAATGGAACCCATCCCCAGGCTCTCACACACAGTACACCCTAAACGGCTTCCTCCCACAGAGAGGTCGTCGGAAGCCAAAACCCTGTTTCTGTACACGGTTGTTTGTTCGAGTTAGAACCCTACCGATTAGACTTCAATGCAAAAGTAGGGCCGCAGTGCATGCTAGGTCAAACACACCGGGAGTCTTGTCCTGCCTTTTGGTGGGGCCTGAGTCTCATTCGTAAGAGCTTTAGACTCCCTGGCAGTGCTCTCACGCACGCACACAACAAAATGCTTCCACCCTCCGGAGCGGCTCTTTTTGCTGAAGCACGGATTCTCTAGCGAGTTTTTCCTTCGAGGTAGGTGGCTGAATTTCAGCCTGCACGCTCCCCTGGGGCACCGCTACTAGCCCCATAACCATGATGTGATTTGTGAGCTGCCTTCTGTACCGGCCTGTCTCTACCCCGATTTTACGAAATGGAACTCATCCCCAGGCTCTCACCCACAGTACACCCTAAACGGCTTCCTCCCACAGAGAGGTCGTCGGAAGATAAAACAGTGTTTCTGTACACTCTTGTTTCTTCGAGTTAGAATTCTAGCGATTCGACTTCTATGCAAAAGTAGGGCCGCTGTGCTAGCTAAATGAAACACACCGGGAGTCTTGTCTTGCCTTTGCTGGGGCCTGAGTCTCACTCGTAATGAGCTTTGGACTCCCTTGCAGTGCTCTCAGGCATGCACACAACAAAATGCTTCCACCCTCAGGGGCGGCTGTTTTCAATAAGCACGGATTCTGTACCGAGTTTTTCCTTCGAGTTAGGTGGCTGGCTTTCAGGCTGCACGCACCCCCTGGGCAATGCTACTAGCCCCATAACCATGATTTGATTGGTGAGCTGCCATTTGTACGGGCCTGTCTCTACCCCGATTTTACAAAATGGAACAAGTCCCGTGACTCTCATCCACACTACACCCTAAACGGCTTCCACGCACAGGGAGGTCTTCGGAAGCTAAAACACTGTTTCTGTACACTGTTCTTTCTTCCAGTTGGAACGCTTGCGATTAGATTTCCATGCAAAAGTAGGGCCGCAGTGCTAGCTAAAACAAACACATGGGGAGTCTTGTCCTGCCTTTGGCTGGGGCCTGAGTCGCGCTCGTAAAAAGCTTCGTACTCCCTTGCAGTGCTCGCACCCACGCACACAACTGAAGGATTCCACCCTCAGGAGCGGCTGTTTTCAATGAAGCACAGGTTCTCTACCGAGTTTTTCCTTCGAGATGGGTGGCTGAATATCAGCCTGCGCACTCCGCGGGGGCAACGCTACTAGCCCCATAACCATGATTTGATTTGTGAGCTGCCATTTGTACGGGCCTGTCTCTACCCCGATTTTACGAAATGGCACCAGTCCCGTGACTCTCACCCACACTACACCCTAAACTGCTTCCTCCCACAGAGAGGTCGTCGGAAGCTAAAACACTGTTTCTGTACCCTGTTGGTTCTTCGAGTTAGAATGCTAGCGATTAGACTTCCATGCAAAAGTAGGGCCACTGTGCTAGCTAAATGAAACACACCGGGAGTCTTGTCTTGCCTTTGATGGGGCCTGAGTCTCACGCGTAAAGAGCTTTGGACTCCCTTGCAGTGCTCTCAGGCATGCGCACAACAAAATGCTTCCACCCTCAGGAGGGGCTGTTTTCAATGAAGCACAGATCCTCTACCGAGTTTTTCCTTCGAGTTAGGTGGCTGGCTTTCAGCCTCCACGCACAACCCGGGGCAATGCTACTAGCCCCATAACCATGATGTGATTTGTGAGCTGCCTTCGGTACCGACCTGTCTCTACCCCGATTTTCCGAAGTGGAACCAGTCCTGTGGCTCTCACCCAAACTAAACCCGAAACTTCTTCCTCCCACAGAGAGGTCATTGGAAGCTAAAACCCTGTTTCTGGACACTGTTGTTTGTTCGAGTAGAACCCTACTGATTAGACTTCAATGCAAAAGTAGGGCCGCTGTGCTAGCTTAGTCAAACACATGGGGAGTGTTGTTCTGCCTTTTGCTGGGGCCTGAGTTTCACTCGTGAAAAGGTTTGGAATCCCTTTCAGTGCTCTCACGCACGCACACAACAAAATGCTTCCGCCCTCAGTAGCGGCTGTTGTCGCTGAAGCACGGATTCTCTACCGAGGTTTCCTTCGTGTTAGGTGGCTGACTTTCAGCCTGCACGCTCCCCCGTGGCCACGCTCCTAGCCCCATAAACATGATGTGATTTGTGAGCTGCCTTCTGTTCCGGCCTGTCTCTACCCCGATTTTACGAAATGGAACCCATCCCCAGGCTCTCACACACAGTACACCCTAAACGGCTTCCTCCCACAGAGAGGTCGTCGGAAGCCAAAACCCTGTTTCTGTACACGGTTGTTTGTTCGAGTTAGAACCCTACCGATTAGACTTCAATGCAAAAGTAGGGCCGCAGTGCATGCTAGGTCAAACACACCGGGAGTCTTGTCCTGCCTTTTGGTGGGGCCTGAGTCTCATTCGTAAGAGCTTTAGACTCCCTGGCAGTGCTCTCACGCACGCACACAACAAAATGCTTCCACCCTCCGGAGCGGCTCTTTTTGCTGAAGCACGGATTCTCTAGCGAGTTTTTCCTTCGAGGTAGGTGGCTGAATTTCAGCCTGCACGCTCCCCTGGGGCACCGCTACTAGCCCCATAACCATGATGTGATTTGTGAGCTGCCTTCTGTACCGGCCTGTCTCTACCCCGATTTTACGAAATGGAACTCATCCCCAGGCTCTCACCCACAGTACACCCTAAACGGCTTCCTCCCACAGAGAGGTCGTCGGAAGATAAAACAGTGTTTCTGTACACTCTTGTTTCTTCGAGTTAGAATTCTAGCGATTCGACTTCTATGCAAAAGTAGGGCCGCTGTGCTAGCTAAATGAAACACACCGGGAGTCTTGTCTTGCCTTTGCTGGGGCCTGAGTCTCACTCGTAATGAGCTTTGGACTCCCTTGCAGTGCTCTCAGGCATGCACACAACAAAATGCTTCCACCCTCAGGGGCGGCTGTTTTCAATAAGCACGGATTCTGTACCGAGTTTTTCCTTCGAGTTAGGTGGCTGGCTTTCAGGCTGCACGCACCCCCTGGGCAATGCTACTAGCCCCATAACCATGATTTGATTGGTGAGCTGCCATTTGTACGGGCCTGTCTCTACCCCGATTTTACAAAATGGAACAAGTCCCGTGACTCTCATCCACACTACACCCTAAACGGCTTCCACGCACAGGGAGGTCTTCGGAAGCTAAAACACTGTTTCTGTACACTGTTCTTTCTTCCAGTTGGAACGCTTGCGATTAGATTTCCATGCAAAAGTAGGGCCGCAGTGCTAGCTAAAACAAACACATGGGGAGTCTTGTCCTGCCTTTGGCTGGGGCCTGAGTCGCGCTCGTAAAAAGCTTCGTACTCCCTTGCAGTGCTCGCACCCACGCACACAACTAAAGGATTCCACCCTCAGGAGCGGCTGTTTTCAATGAAGCACAGGTTCTCTACCGAGTTTTTCCTTCGAGATGGGTGGCTGAATATCAGCCTGCGCACTCCGCGGGGGCAACGCTACTAGCCCCATAACCATGATTTGATTTGTGAGCTGCCATTTGTACGGGCCTGTCTCTACCCCGATTTTACGAAATGGCACCAGTCCCGTGACTCTCACCCACACTACACCCTAAACTGCTTCCTCCCACAGAGAGGTCGTCGGAAGCTAAAACACTGTTTCTGTACCCTGTTGGTTCTTCGAGTTAGAATGCTAGCGATTAGACTTCCATGCAAAAGTAGGGCCGCTGTGCTAGCTAAATGAAACACACCGGGAGTCTTGTCTTGCCTTTGATGGGGCCTGAGTCTCACGCGTAAAGAGCTTTGGACTCCCTTGCAGTGCTCTCAGGCATGCGCACAACAAAATGCTTCCACCCTCAGGAGGGGCTGTTTTCAATGAAGCACAGATCCTCTACCGAGTTTTTCCTTCGAGTTAGGTGGCTGGCTTTCAGCCTCCACGCACAACCCGGGGCAATGCTACTAGCCCCATAACCATGATGTGATTTGTGAGCTGCCTTCGGTACCGACCTGTCTCTACCCCGATTTTCCGAAGTGGAACCAGTCCTGTGGCTCTCACCCAAACTAAACCCGAAACTTCTTCCTCCCACAGAGAGGTCATTGGAAGCTAAAACCCTGTTTCTGGACACTGTTGTTTGTTCGAGTAGAACCCTACTGATTAGACTTCAATGCAAAAGTAGGGCCGCTGTGCTAGCTTAGTCAAACACATGGGGAGTGTTGTTCTGCCTTTTGCTGGGGCCTGAGTTTCACTCGTGAAAAGGTTTGGAATCCCTTTCAGTGCTCTCACGCACGCACACAACAAAATGCTTCCGCCCTCAGTAGCGGCTGTTGTCGCTGAAGCACGGATTCTCTACCGAGGTTTCCTTCGTGTTAGGTGGCTGACTTTCAGCCTGCACGCTCCCCCGTGGCCACGCTCCTAGCCCCATAAACATGATGTGATTTGTGAGCTGCCTTCTGTTCCGGCCTGTCTCTACCCCGATTTTACGAAATGGAACCCATCCCCAGGCTCTCACACACAGTACACCCTAAACGGCTTCCTCCCACAGAGAGGTCGTCGGAAGCCAAAACCCTGTTTCTGTACACGGTTGTTTGTTCGAGTTAGAACCCTACCGATTAGACTTCAATGCAAAAGTAGGGCCGCAGTGCATGCTAGGTCAAACACACCGGGAGTCTTGTCCTGCCTTTTGGTGGGGCCTGAGTCTCATTCGTAAGAGCTTTAGACTCCCTGGCAGTGCTCTCACGCACGCACACAACAAAATGCTTCCACCCTCCGGAGCGGCTCTTTTTGCTGAAGCACGGATTCTCTAGCGAGTTTTTCCTTCGAGGTAGGTGGCTGAATTTCAGCCTGCACGCTCCCCTGGGGCACCGCTACTAGCCCCATAACCATGATGTGATTTGTGAGCTGCCTTCTGTACCGGCCTGTCTCTACCCCGATTTGACGAAATGGAACTCATCCCCAGGCTCTCACCCACAGTACACCCTAAACGGCTTCCTCCCACAGAGAGGTCGTCGGAAGATAAAACAGTGTTTCTGTACACTCTTGTTTCTTCGAGTTAGAATTCTAGCGATTCGACTTCTATGCAAAAGTAGGGCCGCTGTGCTAGCTAAATGAAACACACCGGGAGTCTTGTCTTGCCTTTGCTGGGGCCTGAGTCTCACTCGTAATGAGCTTTGGACTCCCTTGCAGTGCTCTCAGGCATGCACACAACAAAATGCTTCCACCCTCAGGGGCGGCTGTTTTCAATAAGCACGGATTCTGTACCGAGTTTTTCCTTCGAGTTAGGTGGCTGGCTTTCAGGCTGCACGCACCCCCTGGGCAATGCTACTAGCCCCATAACCATGATTTGATTGGTGAGCTGCCATTTGTACGGGCCTGTCTCTACCCCGATTTTACAAAATGGAACAAGTCCCGTGACTCTCATCCACACTACACCCTAAACGGCTTCCACGCACAGGGAGGTCTTCGGAAGCTAAAACACTGTTTCTGTACACTGTTCTTTCTTCCAGTTGGAACGCTTGCGATTAGATTTCCATGCAAAAGTAGGGCCGCAGTGCTAGCTAAAACAAACACATGGGGAGTCTTGTCCTGCCTTTGGCTGGGGCCTGAGTCGCGCTCGTAAAAAGCTTCGTACTCCCTTGCAGTGCTCGCACCCACGCACACAACTAAAGGATTCCACCCTCAGGAGCGGCTGTTTTCAATGAAGCACAGGTTCTCTACCGAGTTTTTCCTTCGAGATGGGTGGCTGAATATCAGCCTGCGCACTCCGCGGGGGCAACGCTACTAGCCCCATAACCATGATTTGATTTGTGAGCTGCCATTTGTACGGGCCTGTCTCTACCCCGATTTTACGAAATGGCACCAGTCCCGTGACTCTCACCCACACTACACCCTAAACTGCTTCCTCCCACAGAGAGGTCGTCGGAAGCTAAAACACTGTTTCTGTACCCTGTTGGTTCTTCGAGTTAGAATGCTAGCGATTAGACTTCCATGCAAAAGTAGGGCCGCTGTGCTAGCTAAATGAAACACACCGGGAGTCTTG
Organism: Halichoerus grypus; assembly: GCF_964656455.1. Taxonomy (NCBI): domain Eukaryota; kingdom Metazoa; phylum Chordata; class Mammalia; order Carnivora; family Phocidae; genus Halichoerus; species Halichoerus grypus. The sequence continues at coordinate 76,999,007 of NC_135727.1, read as the reverse complement.
TCTTGCCTTTGATGGGGCCTGAGTCTCACGCGTAAAGAGCTTTGGACTCCCTTGCAGTGCTCTCAGGCATGCGCACAACAAAATGCTTCCACCCTCAGGAGGGGCTGTTTTCAATGAAGCACAGATCCTCTACCGAGTTTTTCCTTCGAGTTAGGTGGCTGGCTTTCAGCCTCCACGCACAACCCGGGGCAATGCTACTAGCCCCATAACCATGATGTGATTTGTGAGCTGCCTTCGGTACCGACCTGTCTCTACCCCGATTTTCCGAAGTGGAACCAGTCCTGTGGCTCTCACCCAAACTAAACCCGAAACTTCTTCCTCCCACAGAGAGGTCATTGGAAGCTAAAACCCTGTTTCTGGACACTGTTGTTTGTTCGAGTAGAACCCTACTGATTAGACTTCAATGCAAAAGTAGGGCCGCTGTGCTAGCTTAGTCAAACACATGGGGAGTGTTGTTCTGCCTTTTGCTGGGGCCTGAGTTTCACTCGTGAAAAGGTTTGGAATCCCTTTCAGTGCTCTCACGCACGCACACAACAAAATGCTTCCGCCCTCAGTAGCGGCTGTTGTCGCTGAAGCACGGATTCTCTACCGAGGTTTCCTTCGTGTTAGGTGGCTGACTTTCAGCCTGCACGCTCCCCCGTGGCCACGCTCCTAGCCCCATAAACATGATGTGATTTGTGAGCTGCCTTCTGTTCCGGCCTGTCTCTACCCCGATTTTACGAAATGGAACCCATCCCCAGGCTCTCACACACAGTACACCCTAAACGGCTTCCTCCCACAGAGAGGTCGTCGGAAGCTAAAACCCTGTTTCTGTACACGGTTGTTTGTTCGAGTTAGAACCCTACCGATTAGACTTCAATGCAAAAGTAGGGCCGCAGTGCATGCTAGGTCAAACACACCGGGAGTCTTGTCCTGCCTTTTGGTGGGGCCTGAGTCTCATTCGTAAGAGCTTTAGACTCCCTGGCAGTGCTCTCACGCACGCACACAACAAAATGCTTCCACCCTCCGGAGCGGCTGTTTTTGCTGAAGCACGGATTCTCTAGCGAGTTTTTCCTTCGAGGTAGGTGGCTGAATTTCAGCCTGCACGCTCCCCTGGGGCACCGCTACTAGCCCCATAACCATGATGTGATTTGTGAGCTGCCTTCTGTACCGGCCTGTCTCTACCCCGATTTTACGAAATGGAACTCATCCCCAGGCTCTCACCCACAGTACACCCTAAACGGCTTCCTCCCACAGAGAGGTCGTCGGAAGATAAAACAGTGTTTCTGTACACTCTTGTTTCTTCGAGTTAGAATTCTAGCGATTCGACTTCTATGCAAAAGTAGGGCCGCTGTGCTAGCTAAATGAAACACACCGGGAGTCTTGTCTTGCCTTTGCTGGGGCCTGAGTCTCACTCGTAATGAGCTTTGGACTCCCTTGCAGTGCTCTCAGGCATGCACACAACAAAATGCTTCCACCCTCAGGGGCGGCTGTTTTCAATAAGCACGGATTCTGTACCGAGTTTTTCCTTCGAGTTAGGTGGCTGGCTTTCAGGCTGCACGCACCCCCTGGGCAATGCTACTAGCCCCATAACCATGATTTGATTGGTGAGCTGCCATTTGTACGGGCCTGTCTCTACCCCGATTTTACAAAATGGAACAAGTCCCGTGACTCTCATCCACACTACACCCTAAACGGCTTCCACGCACAGGGAGGTCTTCGGAAGCTAAAACACTGTTTCTGTACACTGTTCTTTCTTCCAGTTGGAACGCTTGCGATTAGATTTCCATGCAAAAGTAGGGCCGCAGTGCTAGCTAAAACAAACACATGGGGAGTCTTGTCCTGCCTTTGGCTGGGGCCTGAGTCGCGCTCGTAAAAAGCTTTGTACTCCCTTGCAGTGCTCGCACCCACGCACACAACTAAAGGATTCCACCCTCAGGAGCGGCTGTTTTCAATGAAGCACAGGTTCTCTACCGAGTTTTTCCTTCGAGATGGGTGGCTGAATATCAGCCTGCGCACTCCGCGGGGGCAACGCTACTAGCCCCATAACCATGATTTGATTTGTGAGCTGCCATTTGTACGGGCCTGTCTCTACCCCGATTTTACGAAATGGCACCAGTCCCGTGACTCTCACCCACACTACACCCTAAACTGCTTCCTCCCACAGAGAGGTCGTCGGAAGCTAAAACACTGTTTCTGTACCCTGTTGGTTCTTCGAGTTAGAATGCTAGCGATTAGACTTCCATGCAAAAGTAGGGCCGCTGTGCTAGCTAAATGAAACACACCGGGAGTCTTGTCTTGCCTTTGATGGGGCCTGAGTCTCACGCGTAAAGAGCTTTGGACTCCCTTGCAGTGCTCTCAGGCATGCGCACAACAAAATGCTTCCACCCTCAGGAGGGGCTGTTTTCAATGAAGCACAGATCCTCTACCGAGTTTTTCCTTCGAGTTAGGTGGCTGGCTTTCAGCCTCCACGCACAACCCGGGGCAATGCTACTAGCCCCATAACCATGATGTGATTTGTGAGCTGCCTTCGGTACCGACCTGTCTCTACCCCGATTTTCCGAAGTGGAACCAGTCCTGTGGCTCTCACCCAAACTAAACCCGAAACTTCTTCCTCCCACAGAGAGGTCATTGGAAGCTAAAACCCTGTTTCTGGACACTGTTGTTTGTTCGAGTAGAACCCTACTGATTAGACTTCAATGCAAAAGTAGGGCCGCTGTGCTAGCTTAGTCAAACACATGGGGAGTGTTGTTCTGCCTTTTGCTGGGGCCTGAGTTTCACTCGTGAAAAGGTTTGGAATCCCTTTCAGTGCTCTCACGCACGCACACAACAAAATGCTTCCGCCCTCAGTAGCGGCTGTTGTCGCTGAAGCACGGATTCTCTACCGAGGTTTCCTTCGTGTTAGGTGGCTGACTTTCAGCCTGCACGCTCCCCCGTGGCCACGCTCCTAGCCCCATAAACATGATGTGATTTGTGAGCTGCCTTCTGTTCCGGCCTGTCTCTACCCCGATTTTACGAAATGGAACCCATCCCCAGGCTCTCACACACAGTACACCCTAAACGGCTTCCTCCCACAGAGAGGTCGTCGGAAGCTAAAACCCTGTTTCTGTACACGGTTGTTTGTTCGAGTTAGAACCCTACCGATTAGACTTCAATGCAAAAGTAGGGCCGCAGTGCATGCTAGGTCAAACACACCGGGAGTCTTGTCCTGCCTTTTGGTGGGGCCTGAGTCTCATTCGTAAGAGCTTTAGACTCCCTGGCAGTGCTCTCACGCACGCACACAACAAAATGCTTCCACCCTCCGGAGCGGCTCTTTTTGCTGAAGCACGGATTCTCTAGCGAGTTTTTCCTTCGAGGTAGGTGGCTGAATTTCAGCCTGCACGCTCCCCTGGGGCACCGCTACTAGCCCCATAACCATGATGTGATTTGTGAGCTGCCTTCTGTACCGGCCTGTCTCTACCCCGATTTTACGAAATGGAACTCATCCCCAGGCTCTCACCCACAGTACACCCTAAACGGCTTCCTCCCACAGAGAGGTCGTCGGAAGATAAAACAGTGTTTCTGTACACTCTTGTTTCTTCGAGTTAGAATTCTAGCGATTCGACTTCTATGCAAAAGTAGGGCCGCTGTGCTAGCTAAATGAAACACACCGGGAGTCTTGTCTTGCCTTTGCTGGGGCCTGAGTCTCACTCGTAATGAGCTTTGGACTCCCTTGCAGTGCTCTCAGGCATGCACACAACAAAATGCTTCCACCCTCAGGGGCGGCTGTTTTCAATAAGCACGGATTCTGTACCGAGTTTTTCCTTCGAGTTAGGTGGCTGGCTTTCAGGCTGCACGCACCCCCTGGGCAATGCTACTAGCCCCATAACCATGATTTGATTGGTGAGCTGCCATTTGTACGGGCCTGTCTCTACCCCGATTTTACAAAATGGAACAAGTCCCGTGACTCTCATCCACACTACACCCTAAACGGCTTCCACGCACAGGGAGGTCTTCGGAAGCTAAAACACTGTTTCTGTACACTGTTCTTTCTTCCAGTTGGAACGCTTGCGATTAGATTTCCATGCAAAAGTAGGGCCGCAGTGCTAGCTAAAACAAACACATGGGGAGTCTTGTCCTGCCTTTGGCTGGGGCCTGAGTCGCGCTCGTAAAAAGCTTCGTACTCCCTTGCAGTGCTCGCACCCACGCACACAACTGAAGGATTCCACCCTCAGGAGCGGCTGTTTTCAATGAAGCACAGGTTCTCTACCGAGTTTTTCCTTCGAGATGGGTGGCTGAATATCAGCCTGCGCACTCCGCGGGGGCAACGCTACTAGCCCCATAACCATGATTTGATTTGTGAGCTGCCATTTGTACGGGCCTGTCTCTACCCCGATTTTACGAAATGGCACCAGTCCCGTGACTCTCACCCACACTACACCCTAAACTGCTTCCTCCCACAGAGAGGTCGTCGGAAGCTAAAACACTGTTTCTGTACCCTGTTGGTTCTTCGAGTTAGAATGCTAGCGATTAGACTTCCATGCAAAAGTAGGGCCGCTGTGCTAGCTAAATGAAACACACCGGGAGTCTTGTCTTGCCTTTGATGGGGCCTGAGTCTCACGCGTAAAGAGCTTTGGACTCCCTTGCAGTGCTCTCAGGCATGCGCACAACAAAATGCTTCCACCCTCAGGAGGGGCTGTTTTCAATGAAGCACAGATCCTCTACCGAGTTTTTCCTTCGAGTTAGGTGGCTGGCTTTCAGCCTCCACGCACAACCCGGGGCAATGCTACTAGCCCCATAACCATGATGTGATTTGTGAGCTGCCTTCTGTACCGGCCTGTCTCTACCCCGATTTTACGAAATGGAACTCATCCCCAGCCTCTCACCCACAGTACACCCTAAACGGCTTCCTCCCACAGAGAGGTCGTCGGAAGATAAAACAGTGTTTCTGTACACTCTTGTTTCTTCGAGTTAGAATTCTAGCGATTCGACTTCTATGCAAAAGTAGGGCCGCTGTGCTAGCTAAATGAAACACACCGGGAGTCTTGTCTTGCCTTTGCTGGGGCCTGAGTCTCACTCGTAATGAGCTTTGGACTCCCTTGCAGTGCTCTCAGGCATGCACACAACAAAATGCTTCCACCCTCAGGGGCGGCTGTTTTCAATAAGCACGGATTCTGTACCGAGTTTTTCCTTCGAGTTAGGTGGCTGGCTTTCAGGCTGCACGCACCCCCTGGGCAATGCTACTAGCCCCATAACCATGATTTGATTGGTGAGCTGCCATTTGTACGGGCCTGTCTCTACCCCGATTTTACAAAATGGAACAAGTCCCGTGACTCTCATCCACACTACACCCTAAACGGCTTCCACGCACAGGGAGGTCTTCGGAAGCTAAAACACTGTTTCTGTACACTGTTCTTTCTTCCAGTTGGAACGCTTGCGATTAGATTTCCATGCAAAAGTAGGGCCGCAGTGCTAGCTAAAACAAACACATGGGGAGTCTTGTCCTGCCTTTGGCTGGGGCCTGAGTCGCGCTCGTAAAAAGCTTCGTACTCCCTTGCAGTGCTCGCACCCACGCACACAACTAAAGGATTCCACCCTCAGGAGCGGCTGTTTTCAATGAAGCACAGGTTCTCTACCGAGTTTTTCCTTCGAGATGGGTGGCTGAATATCAGCCTGCGCACTCCGCGGGGGCAACGCTACTAGCCCCATAACCATGATTTGATTTGTGAGCTGCCATTTGTACGGGCCTGTCTCTACCCCGATTTTACGAAATGGCACCAGTCCCGTGACTCTCACCCACACTACACCCTAAACTGCTTCCTCCCACAGAGAGGTCGTCGGAAGCTAAAACACTGTTTCTGTACCCTGTTGGTTCTTCGAGTTAGAATGCTAGCGATTAGACTTCCATGCAAAAGTAGGGCCACTGTGCTAGCTAAATGAAACACACCGGGAGTCTTGTCTTGCCTTTGATGGGGCCTGAGTCTCACGCGTAAAGAGCTTTGGACTCCCTTGCAGTGCTCTCAGGCATGCGCACAACAAAATGCTTCCACCCTCAGGAGGGGCTGTTTTCAATGAAGCACAGATCCTCTACCGAGTTTTTCCTTCGAGTTAGGTGGCTGGCTTTCAGCCTCCACGCACAACCCGGGGCAATGCTACTAGCCCCATAACCATGATGTGATTTGTGAGCTGCCTTCGGTACCGACCTGTCTCTACCCCGATTTTCCGAAGTGGAACCAGTCCTGTGGCTCTCACCCAAACTAAACCCGAAACTTCTTCCTCCCACAGAGAGGTCATTGGAAGCTAAAACCCTGTTTCTGGACACTGTTGTTTGTTCGAGTAGAACCCTACTGATTAGACTTCAATGCAAAAGTAGGGCCGCTGTGCTAGCTTAGTCAAACACATGGGGAGTGTTGTTCTGCCTTTTGCTGGGGCCTGAGTTTCACTCGTGAAAAGGTTTGGAATCCCTTTCAGTGCTCTCACGCACGCACACAACAAAATGCTTCCGCCCTCAGTAGCGGCTGTTGTCGCTGAAGCACGGATTCTCTACCGAGGTTTCCTTCGTGTTAGGTGGCTGACTTTCAGCCTGCACGCTCCCCCATGGCCACGCTCCTAGCCCCATAAACATGATGTGATTTGTGAGCTGCCTTCTGTTCCGGCCTGTCTCTACCCCGATTTTACGAAATGGAACCCATCCCCAGGCTCTCACACACAGTACACCCTAAACGGCTTCCTCCCACAGAGAGGTCGTCGGAAGCTAAAACCCTGTTTCTGTACACGGTTGTTTGTTCGAGTTAGAACCCTACCGATTAGACTTCAATGCAAAAGTAGGGCCGCAGTGCATGCTAGGTCAAACACACCGGGAGTCTTGTCCTGCCTTTTGGTGGGGCCTGAGTCTCATTCGTAAGAGCTTTAGACTCCCTGGCAGTGCTCTCACGCACGCACACAACAAAATGCTTCCACCCTCCGGAGCGGCTCTTTTTGCTGAAGCACGGATTCTCTAGCGAGTTTTTCCTTCGAGGTAGGTGGCTGAATTTCAGCCTGCACGCTCCCCTGGGGCACCGCTACTAGCCCCATAACCATGATGTGATTTGTGAGCTGCCTTCTGTACCGGCCTGTCTCTACCCCGATTTTACGAAATGGAACTCATCCCCAGGCTCTCACCCACAGTACACCCTAAACGGCTTCCTCCCACAGAGAGGTCGTCGGAAGATAAAACAGTGTTTCTGTACACTCTTGTTTCTTCGAGTTAGAATTCTAGCGATTCGACTTCTATGCAAAAGTAGGGCCGCTGTGCTAGCTAAATGAAACACACCGGGAGTCTTGTCTTGCCTTTGCTGGGGCCTGAGTCTCACTCGTAATGAGCTTTGGACTCCCTTGCAGTGCTCTCAGGCATGCACACAACAAAATGCTTCCACCCTCAGGGGCGGCTGTTTTCAATAAGCACGGATTCTGTACCGAGTTTTTCCTTCGAGTTAGGTGGCTGGCTTTCAGGCTGCACGCACCCCCTGGGCAATGCTACTAGCCCCATAACCATGATTTGATTGGTGAGCTGCCATTTGTACGGGCCTGTCTCTACCCCGATTTTACAAAATGGAACAAGTCCCGTGACTCTCATCCACACTACACCCTAAACGGCTTCCACGCACAGGGAGGTCTTCGGAAGCTAAAACACTGTTTCTGTACACTGTTCTTTCTTCCAGTTGGAACGCTTGCGATTAGATTTCCATGCAAAAGTAGGGCCGCAGTGCTAGCTAAAACAAACACATGGGGAGTCTTGTCCTGCCTTTGGCTGGGGCCTGAGTCGCGCTCGTAAAAAGCTTCGTACTCCCTTGCAGTGCTCGCACCCACGCACACAACTGAAGGATTCCACCCTCAGGAGCGGCTGTTTTCAATGAAGCACAGGTTCTCTACCGAGTTTTTCCTTCGAGATGGGTGGCTGAATATCAGCCTGCGCACTCCGCGGGGGCAACGCTACTAGCCCCATAACCATGATTTGATTTGTGAGCTGCCATTTGTACGGGCCTGTCTCTACCCCGATTTTACGAAATGGCACCAGTCCCGTGACTCTCACCCACACTACACCCTAAACTGCTTCCTCCCACAGAGAGGTCGTCGGAAGCTAAAACACTGTTTCTGTACCCTGTTGGTTCTTCGAGTTAGAATGCTAGCGATTAGACTTCCATGCAAAAGTAGGGCCGCTGTGCTAGCTAAATGAAACACACCGGGAGTCTTGTCTTGCCTTTGATGGGGCCTGAGTCTCACGCGTAAAGAGCTTTGGACTCCCTTGCAGTGCTCTCAGGCATGCGCACAACAAAATGCTTCCACCCTCAGGAGGGGCTGTTTTCAATGAAGCACAGATCCTCTACCGAGTTTTTCCTTCGAGTTAGGTGGCTGGCTTTCAGCCTCCACGCACAACCCGGGGCAATGCTACTAGCCCCATAACCATGATGTGATTTGTGAGCTGCCTTCTGTACCGGCCTGTCTCTACCCCGATTTTACGAAATGGAACTCATCCCCAGGCTCTCACCCACAGTACACCCTAAACGGCTTCCTCCCACAGAGAGGTCGTCGGAAGATAAAACAGTGTTTCTGTACACTCTTGTTTCTTCGAGTTAGAATTCTAGCGATTCGACTTCTATGCAAAAGTAGGGCCGCTGTGCTAGCTAAATGAAACACACCGGGAGTCTTGTCTTGCCTTTGCTGGGGCCTGAGTCTCACTCGTAATGAGCTTTGGACTCCCTTGCAGTGCTCTCAGGCATGCACACAACAAAATGCTTCCACCCTCAGGGGCGGCTGTTTTCAATAAGCACGGATTCTGTACCGAGTTTTTCCTTCGAGTTAGGTGGCTGGCTTTCAGGCTGCACGCACCCCCTGGGCAATGCTACTAGCCCCATAACCATGATTTGATTGGTGAGCTGCCATTTGTACGGGCCTGTCTCTACCCCGATTTTACAAAATGGAACAAGTCCCGTGACTCTCATCCACACTACACCCTAAACGGCTTCCACGCACAGGGAGGTCTTCGGAAGCTAAAACACTGTTTCTGTACACTGTTCTTTCTTCCAGTTGGAACGCTTGCGATTAGATTTCCATGCAAAAGTAGGGCCGCAGTGCTAGCTAAAACAAACACATGGGGAGTCTTGTCCTGCCTTTGGCTGGGGCCTGAGTCGCGCTCGTAAAAAGCTTCGTACTCCCTTGCAGTGCTCGCACCCACGCACACAACTGAAGGATTCCACCCTCAGGAGCGGCTGTTTTCAATGAAGCACAGGTTCTCTACCGAGTTTTTCCTTCGAGATGGGTGGCTGAATATCAGCCTGCGCACTCCGCGGGGGCAACGCTACTAGCCCCATAACCATGATTTGATTTGTGAGCTGCCATTTGTACGGGCCTGTCTCTACCCCGATTTTACGAAATGGCACCAGTCCCGTGACTCTCACCCACACTACACCCTAAACTGCTTCCTCCCACAGAGAGGTCGTCGGAAGCTAAAACACTGTTTCTGTACCCTGTTGGTTCTTCGAGTTAGAATGCTAGCGATTAGACTTCCATGCAAAAGTAGGGCCACTGTGCTAGCTAAATGAAACACACCGGGAGTCTTGTCTTGCCTTTGATGGGGCCTGAGTCTCACGCGTAAAGAGCTTTGGACTCCCTTGCAGTGCTCTCAGGCATGCGCACAACAAAATGCTTCCACCCTCAGGAGGGGCTGTTTTCAATGAAGCACAGATCCTCTACCGAGTTTTTCCTTCGAGTTAGGTGGCTGGCTTTCAGCCTCCACGCACAACCCGGGGCAATGCTACTAGCCCCATAACCATGATGTGATTTGTGAGCTGCCTTCTGTACCGACCTGTCTCTACCCCGATTTTCCGAAGTGGAACCAGTCCTGTGGCTCTCACCCAAACTAAACCCGAAACTTCTTCCTCCCACAGAGAGGTCATTGGAAGCTAAAACCCTGTTTCTGGACACTGTTGTTTGTTCGAGTAGAACCCTACTGATTAGACTTCAATGCAAAAGTAGGGCCGCTGTGCTAGCTTAGTCAAACACATGGGGAGTGTTGTTCTGCCTTTTGCTGGGGCCTGAGTTTCACTCGTGAAAAGGTTTGGAATCCCTTTCAGTGCTCTCACGCACGCACACAACAAAATGCTTCCGCCCTCAGTAGCGGCTGTTGTCGCTGAAGCACGGATTCTCTACCGAGGTTTCCTTCGTGTTAGGTGGCTGACTTTCAGCCTGCACGCTCCCCCGTGGCCACGCTCCTAGCCCCATAAACATGATGTGATTTGTGAGCTGCCTTCTGTTCCGGCCTGTCTCTACCCCGATTTTACGAAATGGAACCCATCCCCAGGCTCTCACACACAGTACACCCTAAACGGCTTCCTCCCACAGAGAGGTCGTCGGAAGCTAAAACCCTGTTTCTGTACACGGTTGTTTGTTCGAGTTAGAACCCTACCGATTAGACTTCAATGCAAAAGTAGGGCCGCAGTGCATGCTAGGTCAAACACACCGGGAGTCTTGTCCTGCCTTTTGGTGGGGCCTGAGTCTCATTCGTAAGAGCTTTAGACTCCCTGGCAGTGCTCTCACGCACGCACACAACAAAATGCTTCCACCCTCCGGAGCGGCTCTTTTTGCTGAAGCACGGATTCTCTAGCGAGTTTTTCCTTCGAGGTAGGTGGCTGAATTTCAGCCTGCACGCTCCCCTGGGGCACCGCTACTAGCCCCATAACCATGATGTGATTTGTGAGCTGCCTTCTGTACCGGCCTGTCTCTACCCCGATTTTACGAAATGGAACTCATCCCCAGGCTCTCACCCACAGTACACCCTAAACGGCTTCCTCCCACAGAGAGGTCGTCGGAAGATAAAACAGTGTTTCTGTACACTCTTGTTTCTTCGAGTTAGAATTCTAGCGATTCGACTTCTATGCAAAAGTAGGGCCGCTGTGCTAGCTAAATGAAACACACCGGGAGTCTTGTCTTGCCTTTGCTGGGGCCTGAGTCTCACTCGTAATGAGCTTTGGACTCCCTTGCAGTGCTCTCAGGCATGCACACAACAAAATGCTTCCACCCTCAGGGGCGGCTGTTTTCAATAAGCACGGATTCTGTACCGAGTTTTTCCTTCGAGTTAGGTGGCTGGCTTTCAGGCTGCACGCACCCCCTGGGCAATGCTACTAGCCCCATAACCATGATTTGATTGGTGAGCTGCCATTTGTACGGGCCTGTCTCTACCCCGATTTTACAAAATGGAACAAGTCCCGTGACTCTCATCCACACTACACCCTAAACGGCTTCCACGCACAGGGAGGTCTTCGGAAGCTAAAACACTGTTTCTGTACACTGTTCTTTCTTCCAGTTGGAACGCTTGCGATTAGATTTCCATGCAAAAGTAGGGCCGCAGTGCTAGCTAAAACAAACACATGGGGAGTCTTGTCCTGCCTTTGGCTGGGGCCTGAGTCGCGCTCGTAAAAAGCTTCGTACTCCCTTGCAGTGCTCGCACCCACGCACACAACTGAAGGATTCCACCCTCAGGAGCGGCTGTTTTCAATGAAGCACAGGTTCTCTACCGAGTTTTTCCTTCGAGATGGGTGGCTGAATATCAGCCTGCGCACTCCGCGGGGGCAACGCTACTAGCCCCATAACCATGATTTGATTTGTGAGCTGCCATTTGTACGGGCCTGTCTCTACCCCGATTTTACGAAATGGCACCAGTCCCGTGACTCTCACCCACACTACACCCTAAACTGCTTCCTCCCACAGAGAGGTCGTCGGAAGCTAAAACACTGTTTCTGTACCCTGTTGGTTCTTCGAGTTAGAATGCTAGCGATTAGACTTCCATGCAAAAGTAGGGCCACTGTGCTAGCTAAATGAAACACACCGGGAGTCTTGTCTTGCCTTTGATGGGGCCTGAGTCTCACGCGTAAAGAGCTTTGGACTCCCTTGCAGTGCTCTCAGGCATGCGCACAACAAAATGCTTCCACCCTCAGGAGGGGCTGTTTTCAATGAAGCACAGATCCTCTACCGAGTTTTTCCTTCGAGTTAGGTGGCTGGCTTTCAGCCTCCACGCACAACCCGGGGCAATGCTACTAGCCCCATAACCATGATGTGATTTGTGAGCTGCCTTCGGTACCGACCTGTCTCTACCCCGATTTTCCGAAGTGGAACCAGTCCTGTGGCTCTCACCCAAACTAAACCCGAAACTTCTTCCTCCCACAGAGAGGTCATTGGAAGCTAAAACCCTGTTTCTGGACACTGTTGTTTGTTCGAGTAGAACCCTACTGATTAGACTTCAATGCAAAAGTAGGGCCGCTGTGCTAGCTTAGTCAAACACATGGGGAGTGTTGTTCTGCCTTTTGCTGGGGCCTGAGTTTCACTCGTGAAAAGGTTTGGAATCCCTTTCAGTGCTCTCACGCACGCACACAACAAAATGCTTCCGCCCTCAGTAGCGGCTGTTGTCGCTGAAGCACGGATTCTCTACCGAGGTTTCCTTCGTGTTAGGTGGCTGACTTTCAGCCTGCACGCTCCCCCGTGGCCACGCTCCTAGCCCCATAAACATGATGTGATTTGTGAGCTGCCTTCTGTTCCGGCCTGTCTCTACCCCGATTTTACGAAATGGAACCCATCCCCAGGCTCTCACACACAGTACACCCTAAACGGCTTCCTCCCACAGAGAGGTCGTCGGAAGCTAAAACCCTGTTTCTGTACACGGTTGTTTGTTCGAGTTAGAACCCTACCGATTAGACTTCAATGCAAAAGTAGGGCCGCAGTGCATGCTAGGTCAAACACACCGGGAGTCTTGTCCTGCCTTTTGGTGGGGCCTGAGTCTCATTCGTAAGAGCTTTAGACTCCCTGGCAGTGCTCTCACGCACGCACACAACAAAATGCTTCCACCCTCCGGAGCGGCTCTTTTTGCTGAAGCACGGATTCTCTAGCGAGTTTTTCCTTCGAGGTAGGTGGCTGAATTTCAGCCTGCACGCTCCCCTGGGGCACCGCTACTAGCCCCATAACCATGATGTGATTTGTGAGCTGCCTTCTGTACCGGCCTGTCTCTACCCCGATTTTACGAAATGGAACTCATCCCCAGGCTCTCACCCACAGTACACCCTAAACGGCTTCCTCCCACAGAGAGGTCGTCGGAAGATAAAACAGTGTTTCTGTACACTCTTGTTTCTTCGAGTTAGAATTCTAGCGATTCGACTTCTATGCAAAAGTAGGGCCGCTGTGCTAGCTAAATGAAACACACCGGGAGTCTTGTCTTGCCTTTGCTGGGGCCTGAGTCTCACTCGTAATGAGCTTTGGACTCCCTTGCAGTGCTCTCAGGCATGCACACAACAAAATGCTTCCACCCTCAGGGGCGGCTGTTTTCAATAAGCACGGATTCTGTACCGAGTTTTTCCTTCGAGTTAGGTGGCTGGCTTTCAGGCTGCACGCACCCCCTGGGCAATGCTACTAGCCCCATAACCATGATTTGATTGGTGAGCTGCCATTTGTACGGGCCTGTCTCTACCCCGATTTTACAAAATGGAACAAGTCCCGTGACTCTCATCCACACTACACCCTAAACGGCTTCCACGCACAGGGAGGTCTTCGGAAGCTAAAACACTGTTTCTGTACACTGTTCTTTCTTCCAGTTGGAACGCTTGCGATTAGATTTCCATGCAAAAGTAGGGCCGCAGTGCTAGCTAAAACAAACACATGGGGAGTCTTGTCCTGCCTTTGGCTGGGGCCTGAGTCGCGCTCGTAAAAAGCTTCGTACTCCCTTGCAGTGCTCGCACCCACGCACACAACTGAAGGATTCCACCCTCAGGAGCGGCTGTTTTCAATGAAGCACAGGTTCTCTACCGAGTTTTTCCTTCGAGATGGGTGGCTGAATATCAGCCTGCGCACTCCGCGGGGGCAACGCTACTAGCCCCATAACCATGATTTGATTTGTGAGCTGCCATTTGTACGGGCCTGTCTCTACCCCGATTTTACGAAATGGCACCAGTCCCGTGACTCTCACCCACACTACACCCTAAACTGCTTCCTCCCACAGAGAGGTCGTCGGAAGCTAAAACACTGTTTCTGTACCCTGTTGGTTCTTCGAGTTAGAATGCTAGCGATTAGACTTCCATGCAAAAGTAGGGCCGCTGTGCTAGCTAAATGAAACACACCGGGAGTCTTGTCTTGCCTTTGATGGGGCCTGAGTCTCACGCGTAAAGAGCTTTGGACTCCCTTGCAGTGCTCTCAGGCATGCGCACAACAAAATGCTTCCACCCTCAGGAGGGGCTGTTTTCAATGAAGCACAGATCCTCTACCGAGTTTTTCCTTCGAGTTAGGTGGCTGGCTTTCAGCCTCCACGCACAACCCGGGGCAATGCTACTAGCCCCATAACCATGATGTGATTTGTGAGCTGCCTTCTGTACCGGCCTGTCTCTACCCCGATTTTACGAAATGGAACTCATCCCCAGGCTCTCACCCACAGTACACCCTAAACGGCTTCCTCCCACAGAGAGGTCGTCGGAAGATAAAACAGTGTTTCTGTACACTCTTGTTTCTTCGAGTTAGAATTCTAGCGATTCGACTTCTATGCAAAAGTAGGGCCGCTGTGCTAGCTAAATGAAACACACCGGGAGTCTTGTCTTGCCTTTGCTGGGGCCTGAGTCTCACTCGTAATGAGCTTTGGACTCCCTTGCAGTGCTCTCAGGCATGCACACAACAAAATGCTTCCACCCTCAGGGGCGGCTGTTTTCAATAAGCACGGATTCTGTACCGAGTTTTTCCTTCGAGTTAGGTGGCTGGCTTTCAGGCTGCACGCACCCCCTGGGCAATGCTACTAGCCCCATAACCATGATTTGATTGGTGAGCTGCCATTTGTACGGGCCTGTCTCTACCCCGATTTTACAAAATGGAACAAGTCCCGTGACTCTCATCCACACTACACCCTAAACGGCTTCCACGCACAGGGAGGTCTTCGGAAGCTAAAACACTGTTTCTGTACACTGTTCTTTCTTCCAGTTGGAACGCTTGCGATTAGATTTCCATGCAAAAGTAGGGCCGCAGTGCTAGCTAAAACAAACACATGGGGAGTCTTGTCCTGCCTTTGGCTGGGGCCTGAGTCGCGCTCGTAAAAAGCTTCGTACTCCCTTGCAGTGCTCGCACCCACGCACACAACTGAAGGATTCCACCCTCAGGAGCGGCTGTTTTCAATGAAGCACAGGTTCTCTACCGAGTTTTTCCTTCGAGATGGGTGGCTGAATATCAGCCTGCGCACTCCGCGGGGGCAACGCTACTAGCCCCATAACCATGATTTGATTTGTGAGCTGCCATTTGTACGGGCCTGTCTCTACCCCGATTTTACGAAATGGCACCAGTCCCGTGACTCTCACCCACACTACACCCTAAACTGCTTCCTCCCACAGAGAGGTCGTCGGAAGCTAAAACACTGTTTCTGTACCCTGTTGGTTCTTCGAGTTAGAATGCTAGCGATTAGACTTCCATGCAAAAGTAGGGCCACTGTGCTAGCTAAATGAAACACACCGGGAGTCTTGTCTTGCCTTTGATGGGGCCTGAGTCTCACGCGTAAAGAGCTTTGGACTCCCTTGCAGTGCTCTCAGGCATGCGCACAACAAAATGCTTCCACCCTCAGGAGGGGCTGTTTTCAATGAAGCACAGATCCTCTACCGAGTTTTTCCTTCGAGTTAGGTGGCTGGCTTTCAGCCTCCACGCACAACCCGGGGCAATGCTACTAGCCCCATAACCATGATGTGATTTGTGAGCTGCCTTCTGTACCGACCTGTCTCTACCCCGATTTTCCGAAGTGGAACCAGTCCTGTGGCTCTCACCCAAACTAAACCCGAAACTTCTTCCTCCCACAGAGAGGTCATTGGAAGCTAAAACCCTGTTTCTGGACACTGTTGTTTGTTCGAGTAGAACCCTACTGATTAGACTTCAATGCAAAAGTAGGGCCGCTGTGCTAGCTTAGTCAAACACATGGGGAGTGTTGTTCTGCCTTTTGCTGGGGCCTGAGTTTCACTCGTGAAAAGGTTTGGAATCCCTTTCAGTGCTCTCACGCACGCACACAACAAAATGCTTCCGCCCTCAGTAGCGGCTGTTGTCGCTGAAGCACGGATTCTCTACCGAGGTTTCCTTCGTGTTAGGTGGCTGACTTTCAGCCTGCACGCTCCCCCGTGGCCACGCTCCTAGCCCCATAAACATGATGTGATTTGTGAGCTGCCTTCTGTTCCGGCCTGTCTCTACCCCGATTTTACGAAATGGAACCCATCCCCAGGCTCTCACACACAGTACACCCTAAACGGCTTCCTCCCACAGAGAGGTCGTCGGAAGCTAAAACCCTGTTTCTGTACACGGTTGTTTGTTCGAGTTAGAACCCTACCGATTAGACTTCAATGCAAAAGTAGGGCCGCAGTGCATGCTAGGTCAAACACACCGGGAGTCTTGTCCTGCCTTTTGGTGGGGCCTGAGTCTCATTCGTAAGAGCTTTAGACTCCCTGGCAGTGCTCTCACGCACGCACACAACAAAATGCTTCCACCCTCCGGAGCGGCTCTTTTTGCTGAAGCACGGATTCTCTAGCGAGTTTTTCCTTCGAGGTAGGTGGCTGAATTTCAGCCTGCACGCTCCCCTGGGGCACCGCTACTAGCCCCATAACCATGATGTGATTTGTGAGCTGCCTTCTGTACCGGCCTGTCTCTACCCCGATTTTACGAAATGGAACTCATCCCCAGGCTCTCACCCACAGTACACCCTAAACGGCTTCCTCCCACAGAGAGGTCGTCGGAAGATAAAACAGTGTTTCTGTACACTCTTGTTTCTTCGAGTTAGAATTCTAGCGATTCGACTTCTATGCAAAAGTAGGGCCGCTGTGCTAGCTAAATGAAACACACCGGGAGTCTTGTCTTGCCTTTGCTGGGGCCTGAGTCTCACTCGTAATGAGCTTTGGACTCCCTTGCAGTGCTCTCAGGCATGCACACAACAAAATGCTTCCACCCTCAGGGGCGGCTGTTTTCAATAAGCACGGATTCTGTACCGAGTTTTTCCTTCGAGTTAGGTGGCTGGCTTTCAGGCTGCACGCACCCCCTGGGCAATGCTACTAGCCCCATAACCATGATTTGATTGGTGAGCTGCCATTTGTACGGGCCTGTCTCTACCCCGATTTTACAAAATGGAACAAGTCCCGTGACTCTCATCCACACTACACCCTAAACGGCTTCCACGCACAGGGAGGTCTTCGGAAGCTAAAACACTGTTTCTGTACACTGTTCTTTCTTCCAGTTGGAACGCTTGCGATTAGATTTCCATGCAAAAGTAGGGCCGCAGTGCTAGCTAAAACAAACACATGGGGAGTCTTGTCCTGCCTTTGGCTGGGGCCTGAGTCGCGCTCGTAAAAAGCTTCGTACTCCCTTGCAGTGCTCGCACCCACGCACACAACTGAAGGATTCCACCCTCAGGAGCGGCTGTTTTCAATGAAGCACAGGTTCTCTACCGAGTTTTTCCTTCGAGATGGGTGGCTGAATATCAGCCTGCGCACTCCGCGGGGGCAACGCTACTAGCCCCATAACCATGATTTGATTTGTGAGCTGCCATTTGTACGGGCCTGTCTCTACCCCGATTTTACGAAATGGCACCAGTCCCGTGACTCTCACCCACACTACACCCTAAACTGCTTCCTCCCACAGAGAGGTCGTCGGAAGCTAAAACACTGTTTCTGTACCCTGTTGGTTCTTCGAGTTAGAATGCTAGCGATTAGACTTCCATGCAAAAGTAGGGCCACTGTGCTAGCTAAATGAAACACACCGGGAGTCTTGTCTTGCCTTTGATGGGGCCTGAGTCTCACGCGTAAAGAGCTTTGGACTCCCTTGCAGTGCTCTCAGGCATGCGCACAACAAAATGCTTCCACCCTCAGGAGGGGCTGTTTTCAATGAAGCACAGATCCTCTACCGAGTTTTTCCTTCGAGTTAGGTGGCTGGCTTTCAGCCTCCACGCACAACCCGGGGCAATGCTACTAGCCCCATAACCATGATGTGATTTGTGAGCTGCCTTCGGTACCGACCTGTCTCTACCCCGATTTTCCGAAGTGGAACCAGTCCTGTGGCTCTCACCCAAACTAAACCCGAAACTTCTTCCTCCCACAGAGAGGTCATTGGAAGCTAAAACCCTGTTTCTGGACACTGTTGTTTGTTCGAGTAGAACCCTACTGATTAGACTTCAATGCAAAAGTAGGGCCGCTGTGCTAGCTTAGTCAAACACATGGGGAGTGTTGTTCTGCCTTTTGCTGGGGCCTGAGTTTCACTCGTGAAAAGGTTTGGAATCCCTTTCAGTGCTCTCACGCACGCACACAACAAAATGCTTCCGCCCTCAGTAGCGGCTGTTGTCGCTGAAGCACGGATTCTCTACCGAGGTTTCCTTCGTGTTAGGTGGCTGACTTTCAGCCTGCACGCTCCCCCGTGGCCACGCTCCTAGCCCCATAAACATGATGTGATTTGTGAGCTGCCTTCTGTTCCGGCCTGTCTCTACCCCGATTTTACGAAATGGAACCCATCCCCAGGCTCTCACACACAGTACACCCTAAACGGCTTCCTCCCACAGAGAGGTCGTCGGAAGCTAAAACCCTGTTTCTGTACACGGTTGTTTGTTCGAGTTAGAACCCTACCGATTAGACTTCAATGCAAAAGTAGGGCCGCAGTGCATGCTAGGTCAAACACACCGGGAGTCTTGTCCTGCCTTTTGGTGGGGCCTGAGTCTCATTCGTAAGAGCTTTAGACTCCCTGGCAGTGCTCTCACGCACGCACACAACAAAATGCTTCCACCCTCCGGAGCGGCTCTTTTTGCTGAAGCACGGATTCTCTAGCGAGTTTTTCCTTCGAGGTAGGTGGCTGAATTTCAGCCTGCACGCTCCCCTGGGGCACCGCTACTAGCCCCATAACCATGATGTGATTTGTGAGCTGCCTTCTGTACCGGCCTGTCTCTACCCCGATTTTACGAAATGGAACTCATCCCCAGGCTCTCACCCACAGTACACCCTAAACGGCTTCCTCCCACAGAGAGGTCGTCGGAAGATAAAACAGTGTTTCTGTACACTCTTGTTTCTTCGAGTTAGAATTCTAGCGATTCGACTTCTATGCAAAAGTAGGGCCGCTGTGCTAGCTAAATGAAACACACCGGGAGTCTTGTCTTGCCTTTGCTGGGGCCTGAGTCTCACTCGTAATGAGCTTTGGACTCCCTTGCAGTGCTCTCAGGCATGCACACAACAAAATGCTTCCACCCTCAGGGGCGGCTGTTTTCAATAAGCACGGATTCTGTACCGAGTTTTTCCTTCGAGTTAGGTGGCTGGCTTTCAGGCTGCACGCACCCCCTGGGCAATGCTACTAGCCCCATAACCATGATTTGATTGGTGAGCTGCCATTTGTACGGGCCTGTCTCTACCCCGATTTTACAAAATGGAACAAGTCCCGTGACTCTCATCCACACTACACCCTAAACGGCTTCCACGCACAGGGAGGTCTTCGGAAGCTAAAACACTGTTTCTGTACACTGTTCTTTCTTCCAGTTGGAACGCTTGCGATTAGATTTCCATGCAAAAGTAGGGCCGCAGTGCTAGCTAAAACAAACACATGGGGAGTCTTGTCCTGCCTTTGGCTGGGGCCTGAGTCGCGCTCGTAAAAAGCTTCGTACTCCCTTGCAGTGCTCGCACCCACGCACACAACTGAAGGATTCCACCCTCAGGAGCGGCTGTTTTCAATGAAGCACAGGTTCTCTACCGAGTTTTTCCTTCGAGATGGGTGGCTGAATATCAGCCTGCGCACTCCGCGGGGGCAACGCTACTAGCCCCATAACCATGATTTGATTTGTGAGCTGCCATTTGTACGGGCCTGTCTCTACCCCGATTTTACGAAATGGCACCAGTCCCGTGACTCTCACCCACACTACACCCTAAACTGCTTCCTCCCACAGAGAGGTCGTCGGAAGCTAAAACACTGTTTCTGTACCCTGTTGGTTCTTCGAGTTAGAATGCTAGCGATTAGACTTCCATGCAAAAGTAGGGCCGCTGTGCTAGCTAAATGAAACACACCGGGAGTCTTGTCTTGCCTTTGATGGGGCCTGAGTCTCACGCGTAAAGAGCTTTGGACTCCCTTGCAGTGCTCTCAGGCATGCGCACAACAAAATGCTTCCACCCTCAGGAGGGGCTGTTTTCAATGAAGCACAGATCCTCTACCGAGTTTTTCCTTCGAGTTAGGTGGCTGGCTTTCAGCCTCCACGCACAACCCGGGGCAATGCTACTAGCCCCATAACCATGATGTGATTTGTGAGCTGCCTTCGGTACCGACCTGTCTCTACCCCGATTTTCCGAAGTGGAACCAGTCCTGTGGCTCTCACCCAAACTAAACCCGAAACTTCTTCCTCCCACAGAGAGGTCATTGGAAGCTAAAACCCTGTTTCTGGACACTGTTGTTTGTTCGAGTAGAACCCTACTGATTAGACTTCAATGCAAAAGTAGGGCCGCTGTGCTAGCTTAGTCAAACACATGGGGAGTGTTGTTCTGCCTTTTGCTGGGGCCTGAGTTTCACTCGTGAAAAGGTTTGGAATCCCTTTCAGTGCTCTCACGCACGCACACAACAAAATGCTTCCGCCCTCAGTAGCGGCTGTTGTCGCTGAAGCACGGATTCTCTACCGAGGTTTCCTTCGTGTTAGGTGGCTGACTTTCAGCCTGCACGCTCCCCCGTGGCCACGCTCCTAGCCCCATAAACATGATGTGATTTGTGAGCTGCCTTCTGTTCCGGCCTGTCTCTACCCCGATTTTACGAAATGGAACCCATCCCCAGGCTCTCACACACAGTACACCCTAAACGGCTTCCTCCCACAGAGAGGTCGTCGGAAGCTAAAACCCTGTTTCTGTACACGGTTGTTTGTTCGAGTTAGAACCCTACCGATTAGACTTCAATGCAAAAGTAGGGCCGCAGTGCATGCTAGGTCAAACACACCGGGAGTCTTGTCCTGCCTTTTGGTGGGGCCTGAGTCTCATTCGTAAGAGCTTTAGACTCCCTGGCAGTGCTCTCACGCACGCACACAACAAAATGCTTCCACCCTCCGGAGCGGCTCTTTTTGCTGAAGCACGGATTCTCTAGCGAGTTTTTCCTTCGAGGTAGGTGGCTGAATTTCAGCCTGCACGCTCCCCTGGGGCACCGCTACTAGCCCCATAACCATGATGTGATTTGTGAGCTGCCTTCTGTACCGGCCTGTCTCTACCCCGATTTTACGAAATGGAACTCATCCCCAGGCTCTCACCCACAGTACACCCTAAACGGCTTCCTCCCACAGAGAGGTCGTCGGAAGATAAAACAGTGTTTCTGTACACTCTTGTTTCTTCGAGTTAGAATTCTAGCGATTCGACTTCTATGCAAAAGTAGGGCCGCTGTGCTAGCTAAATGAAACACACCGGGAGTCTTGTCTTGCCTTTGCTGGGGCCTGAGTCTCACTCGTAATGAGCTTTGGACTCCCTTGCAGTGCTCTCAGGCATGCACACAACAAAATGCTTCCACCCTCAGGGGCGGCTGTTTTCAATAAGCACGGATTCTGTACCGAGTTTTTCCTTCGAGTTAGGTGGCTGGCTTTCAGGCTGCACGCACCCCCTGGGCAATGCTACTAGCCCCATAACCATGATTTGATTGGTGAGCTGCCATTTGTACGGGCCTGTCTCTACCCCGATTTTACAAAATGGAACAAGTCCCGTGACTCTCATCCACACTACACCCTAAACGGCTTCCACGCACAGGGAGGTCTTCGGAAGCTAAAACACTGTTTCTGTACACTGTTCTTTCTTCCAGTTGGAACGCTTGCGATTAGATTTCCATGCAAAAGTAGGGCCGCAGTGCTAGCTAAAACAAACACATGGGGAGTCTTGTCCTGCCTTTGGCTGGGGCCTGAGTCGCGCTCGTAAAAAGCTTCGTACTCCCTTGCAGTGCTCGCACCCACGCACACAACTGAAGGATTCCACCCTCAGGAGCGGCTGTTTTCAATGAAGCACAGGTTCTCTACCGAGTTTTTCCTTCGAGATGGGTGGCTGAATATCAGCCTGCGCACTCCGCGGGGGCAACGCTACTAGCCCCATAACCATGATTTGATTTGTGAGCTGCCATTTGTACGGGCCTGTCTCTACCCCGATTTTACGAAATGGCACCAGTCCCGTGACTCTCACCCACACTACACCCTAAACTGCTTCCTCCCACAGAGAGGTCGTCGGAAGCTAAAACACTGTTTCTGTACCCTGTTGGTTCTTCGAGTTAGAATGCTAGCGATTAGACTTCCATGCAAAAGTAGGGCCACTGTGCTAGCTAAATGAAACACACCGGGAGTCTTGTCTTGCCTTTGATGGGGCCTGAGTCTCACGCGTAAAGAGCTTTGGACTCCCTTGCAGTGCTCTCAGGCATGCGCACAACAAAATGCTTCCACCCTCAGGAGGGGCTGTTTTCAATGAAGCACAGATCCTCTACCGAGTTTTTCCTTCGAGTTAGGTGGCTGGCTTTCAGCCTCCACGCACAACCCGGGGCAATGCTACTAGCCCCATAACCATGATGTGATTTGTGAGCTGCCTTCGGTACCGACCTGTCTCTACCCCGATTTTCCGAAGTGGAACCAGTCCTGTGGCTCTCACCCAAACTAAACCCGAAACTTCTTCCTCCCACAGAGAGGTCATTGGAAGCTAAAACCCTGTTTCTGGACACTGTTGTTTGTTCGAGTAGAACCCTACTGATTAGACTTCAATGCAAAAGTAGGGCCGCTGTGCTAGCTTAGTCAAACACATGGGGAGTGTTGTTCTGCCTTTTGCTGGGGCCTGAGTTTCACTCGTGAAAAGGTTTGGAATCCCTTTCAGTGCTCTCACGCACGCACACAACAAAATGCTTCCGCCCTCAGTAGCGGCTGTTGTCGCTGAAGCACGGATTCTCTACCGAGGTTTCCTTCGTGTTAGGTGGCTGACTTTCAGCCTGCACGCTCCCCCGTGGCCACGCTCCTAGCCCCATAAACATGATGTGATTTGTGAGCTGCCTTCTGTTCCGGCCTGTCTCTACCCCGATTTTACGAAATGGAACCCATCCCCAGGCTCTCACACACAGTACACCCTAAACGGCTTCCTCCCACAGAGAGGTCGTCGGAAGCTAAAACCCTGTTTCTGTACACGGTTGTTTGTTCGAGTTAGAACCCTACCGATTAGACTTCAATGCAAAAGTAGGGCCGCAGTGCATGCTAGGTCAAACACACCGGGAGTCTTGTCCTGCCTTTTGGTGGGGCCTGAGTCTCATTCGTAAGAGCTTTAGACTCCCTGGCAGTGCTCTCACGCACGCACACAACAAAATGCTTCCACCCTCCGGAGCGGCTCTTTTTGCTGAAGCACGGATTCTCTAGCGAGTTTTTCCTTCGAGGTAGGTGGCTGAATTTCAGCCTGCACGCTCCCCTGGGGCACCGCTACTAGCCCCATAACCATGATGTGATTTGTGAGCTGCCTTCTGTACCGGCCTGTCTCTACCCCGATTTTACGAAATGGAACTCATCCCCAGGCTCTCACCCACAGTACACCCTAAACGGCTTCCTCCCACAGAGAGGTCGTCGGAAGATAAAACAGTGTTTCTGTACACTCTTGTTTCTTCGAGTTAGAATTCTAGCGATTCGACTTCTATGCAAAAGTAGGGCCGCTGTGCTAGCTAAATGAAACACACCGGGAGTCTTGTCTTGCCTTTGCTGGGGCCTGAGTCTCACTCGTAATGAGCTTTGGACTCCCTTGCAGTGCTCTCAGGCATGCACACAACAAAATGCTTCCACCCTCAGGGGCGGCTGTTTTCAATAAGCACGGATTCTGTACCGAGTTTTTCCTTCGAGTTAGGTGGCTGGCTTTCAGGCTGCACGCACCCCCTGGGCAATGCTACTAGCCCCATAACCATGATTTGATTGGTGAGCTGCCATTTGTACGGGCCTGTCTCTACCCCGATTTTACAAAATGGAACAAGTCCCGTGACTCTCATCCACACTACACCCTAAACGGCTTCCACGCACAGGGAGGTCTTCGGAAGCTAAAACACTGTTTCTGTACACTGTTCTTTCTTCCAGTTGGAACGCTTGCGATTAGATTTCCATGCAAAAGTAGGGCCGCAGTGCTAGCTAAAACAAACACATGGGGAGTCTTGTCCTGCCTTTGGCTGGGGCCTGAGTCGCGCTCGTAAAAAGCTTCGTACTCCCTTGCAGTGCTCGCACCCACGCACACAACTGAAGGATTCCACCCTCAGGAGCGGCTGTTTTCAATGAAGCACAGGTTCTCTACCGAGTTTTTCCTTCGAGATGGGTGGCTGAATATCAGCCTGCGCACTCCGCGGGGGCAACGCTACTAGCCCCATAACCATGATTTGATTTGTGAGCTGCCATTTGTACGGGCCTGTCTCTACCCCGATTTTACGAAATGGCACCAGTCCCGTGACTCTCACCCACACTACACCCTAAACTGCTTCCTCCCACAGAGAGGTCGTCGGAAGCTAAAACACTGTTTCTGTACCCTGTTGGTTCTTCGAGTTAGAATGCTAGCGATTAGACTTCCATGCAAAAGTAGGGCCGCTGTGCTAGCTAAATGAAACACACCGGGAGTCTTGTCTTGCCTTTGATGGGGCCTGAGTCTCACGCGTAAAGAGCTTTGGACTCCCTTGCAGTGCTCTCAGGCATGCGCACAACAAAATGCTTCCACCCTCAGGAGGGGCTGTTTTCAATGAAGCACAGATCCTCTACCGAGTTTTTCCTTCGAGTTAGGTGGCTGGCTTTCAGCCTCCACGCACAACCCGGGGCAATGCTACTAGCCCCATAACCATGATGTGATTTGTGAGCTGCCTTCGGTACCGACCTGTCTCTACCCCGATTTTCCGAAGTGGAACCAGTCCTGTGGCTCTCACCCAAACTAAACCCGAAACTTCTTCCTCCCACAGAGAGGTCATTGGAAGCTAAAACCCTGTTTCTGGACACTGTTGTTTGTTCGAGTAGAACCCTACTGATTAGACTTCAATGCAAAAGTAGGGCCGCTGTGCTAGCTTAGTCAAACACATGGGGAGTGTTGTTCTGCCTTTTGCTGGGGCCTGAGTTTCACTCGTGAAAAGGTTTGGAATCCCTTTCAGTGCTCTCACGCACGCACACAACAAAATGCTTCCGCCCTCAGTAGCGGCTGTTGTCGCTGAAGCACGGATTCTCTACCGAGGTTTCCTTCGTGTTAGGTGGCTGACTTTCAGCCTGCACGCTCCCCCGTGGCCACGCTCCTAGCCCCATAAACATGATGTGATTTGTGAGCTGCCTTCTGTTCCGGCCTGTCTCTACCCCGATTTTACGAAATGGAACCCATCCCCAGGCTCTCACACACAGTACACCCTAAACGGCTTCCTCCCACAGAGAGGTCGTCGGAAGCTAAAACCCTGTTTCTGTACACGGTTGTTTGTTCGAGTTAGAACCCTACCGATTAGACTTCAATGCAAAAGTAGGGCCGCAGTGCATGCTAGGTCAAACACACCGGGAGTCTTGTCCTGCCTTTTGGTGGGGCCTGAGTCTCATTCGTAAGAGCTTTAGACTCCCTGGCAGTGCTCTCACGCACGCACACAACAAAATGCTTCCACCCTCCGGAGCGGCTCTTTTTGCTGAAGCACGGATTCTCTAGCGAGTTTTTCCTTCGAGGTAGGTGGCTGAATTTCAGCCTGCACGCTCCCCTGGGGCACCGCTACTAGCCCCATAACCATGATGTGATTTGTGAGCTGCCTTCTGTACCGGCCTGTCTCTACCCCGATTTTACGAAATGGAACTCATCCCCAGGCTCTCACCCACAGTACACCCTAAACGGCTTCCTCCCACAGAGAGGTCGTCGGAAGATAAAACAGTGTTTCTGTACACTCTTGTTTCTTCGAGTTAGAATTCTAGCGATTCGACTTCTATGCAAAAGTAGGGCCGCTGTGCTAGCTAAATGAAACACACCGGGAGTCTTGTCTTGCCTTTGCTGGGGCCTGAGTCTCACTCGTAATGAGCTTTGGACTCCCTTGCAGTGCTCTCAGGCATGCACACAACAAAATGCTTCCACCCTCAGGGGCGGCTGTTTTCAATAAGCACGGATTCTGTACCGAGTTTTTCCTTCGAGTTAGGTGGCTGGCTTTCAGGCTGCACGCACCCCCTGGGCAATGCTACTAGCCCCATAACCATGATTTGATTGGTGAGCTGCCATTTGTACGGGCCTGTCTCTACCCCGATTTTACAAAATGGAACAAGTCCCGTGACTCTCATCCACACTACACCCTAAACGGCTTCCACGCACAGGGAGGTCTTCGGAAGCTAAAACACTGTTTCTGTACACTGTTCTTTCTTCCAGTTGGAACGCTTGCGATTAGATTTCCATGCAAAAGTAGGGCCGCAGTGCTAGCTAAAACAAACACATGGGGAGTCTTGTCCTGCCTTTGGCTGGGGCCTGAGTCGCGCTCGTTAAAAGCTTCGTACTCCCTTGCAGTGCTCGCACCCACGCACACAACTGAAGGATTCCACCCTCAGGAGCGGCTGTTTTCAATGAAGCACAGGTTCTCTACCGAGTTTTTCCTTCGAGATGGGTGGCTGAATATCAGCCTGCGCACTCCGCGGGGGCAACGCTACTAGCCCCATAACCATGATTTGATTTGTGAGCTGCCATTTGTACGGGCCTGTCTCTACCCCGATTTTACGAAATGGCACCAGTCCCGTGACTCTCACCCACACTACACCCTAAACTGCTTCCTCCCACAGAGAGGTCGTCGGAAGCTAAAACACTGTTTCTGTACCCTGTTGGTTCTTCGAGTTAGAATGCTAGCGATTAGACTTCCATGCAAAAGTAGGGCCGCTGTGCTAGCTAAATGAAACACACCGGGAGTCTTGTCTTGCCTTTGATGGGGCCTGAGTCTCACGCGTAAAGAGCTTTGGACTCCCTTGCAGTGCTCTCAGGCATGCGCACAACAAAATGCTTCCACCCTCAGGAGGGGCTGTTTTCAATGAAGCACAGATCCTCTACCGAGTTTTTCCTTCGAGTTAGGTGGCTGGCTTTCAGCCTCCACGCACAACCCGGGGCAATGCTACTAGCCCCATAACCATGATGTGATTTGTGAGCTGCCTTCGGTACCGACCTGTCTCTACCCCGATTTTCCGAAGTGGAACCAGTCCTGTGGCTCTCACCCAAACTAAACCCGAAACTTCTTCCTCCCACAGAGAGGTCATTGGAAGCTAAAACCCTGTTTCTGGACACTGTTGTTTGTTCGAGTAGAACCCTACTGATTAGACTTCAATGCAAAAGTAGGGCCGCTGTGCTAGCTTAGTCAAACACATGGGGAGTGTTGTTCTGCCTTTTGCTGGGGCCTGAGTTTCACTCGTGAAAAGGTTTGGAATCCCTTTCAGTGCTCTCACGCACGCACACAACAAAATGCTTCCGCCCTCAGTAGCGGCTGTTGTCGCTGAAGCACGGATTCTCTACCGAGGTTTCCTTCGTGTTAGGTGGCTGACTTTCAGCCTGCACGCTCCCCCGTGGCCACGCTCCTAGCCCCATAAACATGATGTGATTTGTGAGCTGCCTTCTGTTCCGGCCTGTCTCTACCCCGATTTTACGAAATGGAACCCATCCCCAGGCTCTCACACACAGTACACCCTAAACGGCTTCCTCCCACAGAGAGGTCGTCGGAAGCTAAAACCCTGTTTCTGTACACGGTTGTTTGTTCGAGTTAGAACCCTACCGATTAGACTTCAATGCAAAAGTAGGGCCGCAGTGCATGCTAGGTCAAACACACCGGGAGTCTTGTCCTGCCTTTTGGTGGGGCCTGAGTCTCATTCGTAAGAGCTTTAGACTCCCTGGCAGTGCTCTCACGCACGCACACAACAAAATGCTTCCACCCTCCGGAGCGGCTCTTTTTGCTGAAGCACGGATTCTCTAGCGAGTTTTTCCTTCGAGGTAGGTGGCTGAATTTCAGCCTGCACGCTCCCCTGGGGCACCGCTACTAGCCCCATAACCATGATGTGATTTGTGAGCTGCCTTCTGTACCGGCCTGTCTCTACCCCGATTTTACGAAATGGAACTCATCCCCAGGCTCTCACCCACAGTACACCCTAAACGGCTTCCTCCCACAGAGAGGTCGTCGGAAGATAAAACAGTGTTTCTGTACACTCTTGTTTCTTCGAGTTAGAATTCTAGCGATTCGACTTCTATGCAAAAGTAGGGCCGCTGTGCTAGCTAAATGAAACACACCGGGAGTCTTGTCTTGCCTTTGCTGGGGCCTGAGTCTCACTCGTAATGAGCTTTGGACTCCCTTGCAGTGCTCTCAGGCATGCACACAACAAAATGCTTCCACCCTCAGGGGCGGCTGTTTTCAATAAGCACGGATTCTGTACCGAGTTTTTCCTTCGAGTTAGGTGGCTGGCTTTCAGGCTGCACGCACCCCCTGGGCAATGCTACTAGCCCCATAACCATGATTTGATTGGTGAGCTGCCATTTGTACGGGCCTGTCTCTACCCCGATTTTACAAAATGGAACAAGTCCCGTGACTCTCATCCACACTACACCCTAAACGGCTTCCACGCACAGGGAGGTCTTCGGAAGCTAAAACACTGTTTCTGTACACTGTTCTTTCTTCCAGTTGGAACGCTTGCGATTAGATTTCCATGCAAAAGTAGGGCCGCAGTGCTAGCTAAAACAAACACATGGGGAGTCTTGTCCTGCCTTTGGCTGGGGCCTGAGTCGCGCTCGTAAAAAGCTTCGTACTCCCTTGCAGTGCTCGCACCCACGCACACAACTGAAGGATTCCACCCTCAGGAGCGGCTGTTTTCAATGAAGCACAGGTTCTCTACCGAGTTTTTCCTTCGAGATGGGTGGCTGAATATCAGCCTGCGCACTCCGCGGGGGCAACGCTACTAGCCCCATAACCATGATTTGATTTGTGAGCTGCCATTTGTACGGGCCTGTCTCTACCCCGATTTTACGAAATGGCACCAGTCCCGTGACTCTCACCCACACTACACCCTAAACTGCTTCCTCCCACAGAGAGGTCGTCGGAAGCTAAAACACTGTTTCTGTACCCTGTTGGTTCTTCGAGTTAGAATGCTAGCGATTAGACTTCCATGCAAAAGTAGGGCCACTGTGCTAGCTAAATGAAACACACCGGGAGTCTTGTCTTGCCTTTGATGGGGCCTGAGTCTCACGCGTAAAGAGCTTTGGACTCCCTTGCAGTGCTCTCAGGCATGCGCACAACAAAATGCTTCCACCCTCAGGAGGGGCTGTTTTCAATGAAGCACAGATCCTCTACCGAGTTTTTCCTTCGAGTTAGGTGGCTGGCTTTCAGCCTCCACGCACAACCCGGGGCAATGCTACTAGCCCCATAACCATGATGTGATTTGTGAGCTGCCTTCGGTACCGACCTGTCTCTACCCCGATTTTCCGAAGTGGAACCAGTCCTGTGGCTCTCACCCAAACTAAACCCGAAACTTCTTCCTCCCACAGAGAGGTCATTGGAAGCTAAAACCCTGTTTCTGGACACTGTTGTTTGTTCGAGTAGAACCCTACTGATTAGACTTCAATGCAAAAGTAGGGCCGCTGTGCTAGCTTAGTCAAACACATGGGGAGTGTTGTTCTGCCTTTTGCTGGGGCCTGAGTTTCACTCGTGAAAAGGTTTGGAATCCCTTTCAGTGCTCTCACGCACGCACACAACAAAATGCTTCCGCCCTCAGTAGCGGCTGTTGTCGCTGAAGCACGGATTCTCTACCGAGGTTTCCTTCGTGTTAGGTGGCTGACTTTCAGCCTGCACGCTCCCCCGTGGCCACGCTCCTAGCCCCATAAACATGATGTGATTTGTGAGCTGCCTTCTGTTCCGGCCTGTCTCTACCCCGATTTTACGAAATGGAACCCATCCCCAGGCTCTCACACACAGTACACCCTAAACGGCTTCCTCCCACAGAGAGGTCGTCGGAAGCTAAAACCCTGTTTCTGTACACGGTTGTTTGTTCGAGTTAGAACCCTACCGATTAGACTTCAATGCAAAAGTAGGGCCGCAGTGCATGCTAGGTCAAACACACCGGGAGTCTTGTCCTGCCTTTTGGTGGGGCCTGAGTCTCATTCGTAAGAGCTTTAGACTCCCTGGCAGTGCTCTCACGCACGCACACAACAAAATGCTTCCACCCTCCGGAGCGGCTCTTTTTGCTGAAGCACGGATTCTCTAGCGAGTTTTTCCTTCGAGGTAGGTGGCTGAATTTCAGCCTGCACGCTCCCCTGGGGCACCGCTACTAGCCCCATAACCATGATGTGATTTGTGAGCTGCCTTCTGTACCGGCCTGTCTCTACCCCGATTTTACGAAATGGAACTCATCCCCAGGCTCTCACCCACAGTACACCCTAAACGGCTTCCTCCCACAGAGAGGTCGTCGGAAGATAAAACAGTGTTTCTGTACACTCTTGTTTCTTCGAGTTAGAATTCTAGCGATTCGACTTCTATGCAAAAGTAGGGCCGCTGTGCTAGCTAAATGAAACACACCGGGAGTCTTGTCTTGCCTTTGCTGGGGCCTGAGTCTCACTCGTAATGAGCTTTGGACTCCCTTGCAGTGCTCTCAGGCATGCACACAACAAAATGCTTCCACCCTCAGGGGCGGCTGTTTTCAATAAGCACGGATTCTGTACCGAGTTTTTCCTTCGAGTTAGGTGGCTGGCTTTCAGGCTGCACGCACCCCCTGGGCAATGCTACTAGCCCCATAACCATGATTTGATTGGTGAGCTGCCATTTGTACGGGCCTGTCTCTACCCCGATTTTACAAAATGGAACAAGTCCCGTGACTCTCATCCACACTACACCCTAAACCGCTTCCACGCACAGGGAGGTCTTCGGAAGCTAAAACACTGTTTCTGTACACTGTTCTTTCTTCCAGTTGGAACGCTTGCGATTAGATTTCCATGCAAAAGTAGGGCCGCAGTGCTAGCTAAAACAAACACATGGGGAGTCTTGTCCTGCCTTTGGCTGGGGCCTGAGTCGCGCTCGTAAAAAGCTTCGTACTCCCTTGCAGTGCTCGCACCCACGCACACAACTGAAGGATTCCACCCTCAGGAGCGGCTGTTTTCAATGAAGCACAGGTTCTCTACCGAGTTTTTCCTTCGAGATGGGTGGCTGAATATCAGCCTGCGCACTCCGCGGGGGCAACGCTACTAGCCCCATAACCATGATTTGATTTGTGAGCTGCCATTTGTACGGGCCTGTCTCTACCCCGATTTTACGAAATGGCACCAGTCCCGTGACTCTCACCCACACTACACCCTAAACTGCTTCCTCCCACAGAGAGGTCGTCGGAAGCTAAAACACTGTTTCTGTACCCTGTTGGTTCTTCGAGTTAGAATGCTAGCGATTAGACTTCCATGCAAAAGTAGGGCCGCTGTGCTAGCTAAATGAAACACACCGGGAGTCTTGTCTTGCCTTTGATGGGGCCTGAGTCTCACGCGTAAAGAGCTTTGGACTCCCTTGCAGTGCTCTCAGGCATGCGCACAACAAAATGCTTCCACCCTCAGGAGGGGCTGTTTTCAATGAAGCACAGATCCTCTACCGAGTTTTTCCTTCGAGTTAGGTGGCTGGCTTTCAGCCTCCACGCACAACCCGGGGCAATGCTACTAGCCCCATAACCATGATGTGATTTGTGAGCTGCCTTCGGTACCGACCTGTCTCTACCCCGATTTTCCGAAGTGGAACCAGTCCTGTGGCTCTCACCCAAACTAAACCCGAAACTTCTTCCTCCCACAGAGAGGTCATTGGAAGCTAAAACCCTGTTTCTGGACACTGTTGTTTGTTCGAGTAGAACCCTACTGATTAGACTTCAATGCAAAAGTAGGGCCGCTGTGCTAGCTTAGTCAAACACATGGGGAGTGTTGTTCTGCCTTTTGCTGGGGCCTGAGTTTCACTCGTGAAAAGGTTTGGAATCCCTTTCAGTGCTCTCACGCACGCACACAACAAAATGCTTCCGCCCTCAGTAGCGGCTGTTGTCGCTGAAGCACGGATTCTCTACCGAGGTTTCCTTCGTGTTAGGTGGCTGACTTTCAGCCTGCACGCTCCCCCGTGGCCACGCTCCTAGCCCCATAAACATGATGTGATTTGTGAGCTGCCTTCTGTTCCGGCCTGTCTCTACCCCGATTTTACGAAATGGAACCCATCCCCAGGCTCTCACACACAGTACACCCTAAACGGCTTCCTCCCACAGAGAGGTCGTCGGAAGCTAAAACCCTGTTTCTGTACACGGTTGTTTGTTCGAGTTAGAACCCTACCGATTAGACTTCAATGCAAAAGTAGGGCCGCAGTGCATGCTAGGTCAAACACACCGGGAGTCTTGTCCTGCCTTTTGGTGGGGCCTGAGTCTCATTCGTAAGAGCTTTAGACTCCCTGGCAGTGCTCTCACGCACGCACACAACAAAATGCTTCCACCCTCCGGAGCGGCTCTTTTTGCTGAAGCACGGATTCTCTAGCGAGTTTTTCCTTCGAGGTAGGTGGCTGAATTTCAGCCTGCACGCTCCCCTGGGGCACCGCTACTAGCCCCATAACCATGATGTGATTTGTGAGCTGCCTTCTGTACCGGCCTGTCTCTACCCCGATTTTACGAAATGGAACTCATCCCCAGGCTCTCACCCACAGTACACCCTAAACGGCTTCCTCCCACAGAGAGGTCGTCGGAAGATAAAACAGTGTTTCTGTACACTCTTGTTTCTTCGAGTTAGAATTCTAGCGATTCGACTTCTATGCAAAAGTAGGGCCGCTGTGCTAGCTAAATGAAACACACCGGGAGTCTTGTCTTGCCTTTGCTGGGGCCTGAGTCTCACTCGTAATGAGCTTTGGACTCCCTTGCAGTGCTCTCAGGCATGCACACAACAAAATGCTTCCACCCTCAGGGGCGGCTGTTTTCAATAAGCACGGATTCTGTACCGAGTTTTTCCTTCGAGTTAGGTGGCTGGCTTTCAGGCTGCACGCACCCCCTGGGCAATGCTACTAGCCCCATAACCATGATTTGATTGGTGAGCTGCCATTTGTACGGGCCTGTCTCTACCCCGATTTTACAAAATGGAACAAGTCCCGTGACTCTCATCCACACTACACCCTAAACCGCTTCCACGCACAGGGAGGTCTTCGGAAGCTAAAACACTGTTTCTGTACACTGTTCTTTCTTCCAGTTGGAACGCTTGCGATTAGATTTCCATGCAAAAGTAGGGCCGCAGTGCTAGCTAAAACAAACACATGGGGAGTCTTGTCCTGCCTTTGGCTGGGGCCTGAGTCGCGCTCGTAAAAAGCTTCGTACTCCCTTGCAGTGCTCGCACCCACGCACACAACTGAAGGATTCCACCCTCAGGAGCGGCTGTTTTCAATGAAGCACAGGTTCTCTACCGAGTTTTTCCTTCGAGATGGGTGGCTGAATATCAGCCTGCGCACTCCGCGGGGGCAACGCTACTAGCCCCATAACCATGATTTGATTTGTGAGCTGCCATTTGTACGGGCCTGTCTCTACCCCGATTTTACGAAATGGCACCAGTCCCGTGACTCTCACCCACACTACACCCTAAACTGCTTCCTCCCACAGAGAGGTCGTCGGAAGCTAAAACACTGTTTCTGTACCCTGTTGGTTCTTCGAGTTAGAATGCTAGCGATTAGACTTCCATGCAAAAGTAGGGCCGCTGTGCTAGCTAAATGAAACACACCGGGAGTCTTGTCTTGCCTTTGATGGGGCCTGAGTCTCACGCGTAAAGAGCTTTGGACTCCCTTGCAGTGCTCTCAGGCATGCGCACAACAAAATGCTTCCACCCTCAGGAGGGGCTGTTTTCAATGAAGCACAGATCCTCTACCGAGTTTTTCCTTCGAGTTAGGTGGCTGGCTTTCAGCCTCCACGCACAACCCGGGGCAATGCTACTAGCCCCATAACCATGATGTGATTTGTGAGCTGCCTTCGGTACCGACCTGTCTCTACCCCGATTTTCCGAAGTGGAACCAGTCCTGTGGCTCTCACCCAAACTAAACCCGAAACTTCTTCCTCCCACAGAGAGGTCATTGGAAGCTAAAACCCTGTTTCTGGACACTGTTGTTTGTTCGAGTAGAACCCTACTGATTAGACTTCAATGCAAAAGTAGGGCCGCTGTGCTAGCTTAGTCAAACACATGGGGAGTGTTGTTCTGCCTTTTGCTGGGGCCTGAGTTTCACTCGTGAAAAGGTTTGGAATCCCTTTCAGTGCTCTCACGCACGCACACAACAAAATGCTTCCGCCCTCAGTAGCGGCTGTTGTCGCTGAAGCACGGATTCTCTACCGAGGTTTCCTTCGTGTTAGGTGGCTGACTTTCAGCCTGCACGCTCCCCCGTGGCCACGCTCCTAGCCCCATAAACATGATGTGATTTGTGAGCTGCCTTCTGTTCCGGCCTGTCTCTACCCCGATTTTACGAAATGGAACCCATCCCCAGGCTCTCACACACAGTACACCCTAAACGGCTTCCTCCCACAGAGAGGTCGTCGGAAGCTAAAACCCTGTTTCTGTACACGGTTGTTTGTTCGAGTTAGAACCCTACCGATTAGACTTCAATGCAAAAGTAGGGCCGCAGTGCATGCTAGGTCAAACACACCGGGAGTCTTGTCCTGCCTTTTGGTGGGGCCTGAGTCTCATTCGTAAGAGCTTTAGACTCCCTGGCAGTGCTCTCACGCACGCACACAACAAAATGCTTCCACCCTCCGGAGCGGCTCTTTTTGCTGAAGCACGGATTCTCTAGCGAGTTTTTCCTTCGAGGTAGGTGGCTGAATTTCAGCCTGCACGCTCCCCTGGGGCACCGCTACTAGCCCCATAACCATGATGTGATTTGTGAGCTGCCTTCTGTACCGGCCTGTCTCTACCCCGATTTTACGAAATGGAACTCATCCCCAGGCTCTCACCCACAGTACACCCTAAACGGCTTCCTCCCACAGAGAGGTCGTCGGAAGATAAAACAGTGTTTCTGTACACTCTTGTTTCTTCGAGTTAGAATTCTAGCGATTCGACTTCTATGCAAAAGTAGGGCCGCTGTGCTAGCTAAATGAAACACACCGGGAGTCTTGTCTTGCCTTTGCTGGGGCCTGAGTCTCACTCGTAATGAGCTTTGGACTCCCTTGCAGTGCTCTCAGGCATGCACACAACAAAATGCTTCCACCCTCAGGGGCGGCTGTTTTCAATAAGCACGGATTCTGTACCGAGTTTTTCCTTCGAGTTAGGTGGCTGGCTTTCAGGCTGCACGCACCCCCTGGGCAATGCTACTAGCCCCATAACCATGATTTGATTGGTGAGCTGCCATTTGTACGGGCCTGTCTCTACCCCGATTTTACAAAATGGAACAAGTCCCGTGACTCTCATCCACACTACACCCTAAACGGCTTCCACGCACAGGGAGGTCTTCGGAAGCTAAAACACTGTTTCTGTACACTGTTCTTTCTTCCAGTTGGAACGCTTGCGATTAGATTTCCATGCAAAAGTAGGGCCGCAGTGCTAGCTAAAACAAACACATGGGGAGTCTTGTCCTGCCTTTGGCTGGGGCCTGAGTCGCGCTCGTAAAAAGCTTCGTACTCCCTTGCAGTGCTCGCACCCACGCACACAACTGAAGGATTCCACCCTCAGGAGCGGCTGTTTTCAATGAAGCACAGGTTCTCTACCGAGTTTTTCCTTCGAGATGGGTGGCTGAATATCAGCCTGCGCACTCCGCGGGGGCAACGCTACTAGCCCCATAACCATGATTTGATTTGTGAGCTGCCATTTGTACGGGCCTGTCTCTACCCCGATTTTACGAAATGGCACCAGTCCCGTGACTCTCACCCACACTACACCCTAAACTGCTTCCTCCCACAGAGAGGTCGTCGGAAGCTAAAACACTGTTTCTGTACCCTGTTGGTTCTTCGAGTTAGAATGCTAGCGATTAGACTTCCATGCAAAAGTAGGGCCGCTGTGCTAGCTAAATGAAACACACCGGGAGTCTTGTCTTGCCTTTGATGGGGCCTGAGTCTCACGCGTAAAGAGCTTTGGACTCCCTTGCAGTGCTCTCAGGCATGCGCACAACAAAATGCTTCCACCCTCAGGAGGGGCTGTTTTCAATGAAGCACAGATCCTCTACCGAGTTTTTCCTTCGAGTTAGGTGGCTGGCTTTCAGCCTCCACGCACAACCCGGGGCAATGCTACTAGCCCCATAACCATGATGTGATTTGTGAGCTGCCTTCGGTACCGACCTGTCTCTACCCCGATTTTCCGAAGTGGAACCAGTCCTGTGGCTCTCACCCAAACTAAACCCGAAACTTCTTCCTCCCACAGAGAGGTCATTGGAAGCTAAAACCCTGTTTCTGGACACTGTTGTTTGTTCGAGTAGAACCCTACTGATTAGACTTCAATGCAAAAGTAGGGCCGCTGTGCTAGCTTAGTCAAACACATGGGGAGTGTTGTTCTGCCTTTTGCTGGGGCCTGAGTTTCACTCGTGAAAAGGTTTGGAATCCCTTTCAGTGCTCTCACGCACGCACACAACAAAATGCTTCAAGCCTCAGTAGCGGCTGTTGTCGCTGAAGCACGGATTCTCTACCGAGGTTTCCTTCGTGTTAGGTGGCTGACTTTCAGCCTGCACGCTCCCCCGTGGCCACGCTCCTAGCCCCATAAACATGATGTGATTTGTGAGCTGCCTTCTGTTCCGGCCTGTCTCTACCCCGATTTTACGAAATGGAACCCATCCCCAGGCTCTCACACACAGTACACCCTAAACGGCTTCCTCCCACAGAGAGGTCGTCGGAAGCCAAAACCCTGTTTCTGTACACGGTTGTTTGTTCGAGTTAGAACCCTACCGATTAGACTTCAATGCAAAAGTAGGGCCGCAGTGCATGCTAGGTCAAACACACCGGGAGTCTTGTCCTGCCTTTTGGTGGGGCCTGAGTCTCATTCGTAAGAGCTTTAGACTCCCTGGCAGTGCTCTCACGCACGCACACAACAAAATGCTTCCACCCTCCGGAGCGGCTCTTTTTGCTGAAGCACGGATTCTCTAGCGAGTTTTTCCTTCGAGGTAGGTGGCTGAATTTCAGCCTGCACGCTCCCCTGGGGCACCGCTACTAGCCCCATAACCATGATGTGATTTGTGAGCTGCCTTCTGTACCGGCCTGTCTCTACCCCGATTTTACGAAATGGAACTCATCCCCAGGCTCTCACCCACAGTACACCCTAAACGGCTTCCTCCCACAGAGAGGTCGTCGGAAGATAAAACAGTGTTTCTGTACACTCTTGTTTCTTCGAGTTAGAATTCTAGCGATTCGACTTCTATGCAAAAGTAGGGCCGCTGTGCTAGCTAAATGAAACACACCGGGAGTCTTGTCTTGCCTTTGCTGGGGCCTGAGTCTCACTCGTAATGAGCTTTGGACTCCCTTGCAGTGCTCTCAGGCATGCACACAACAAAATGCTTCCACCCTCAGGGGCGGCTGTTTTCAATAAGCACGGATTCTGTACCGAGTTTTTCCTTCGAGTTAGGTGGCTGGCTTTCAGGCTGCACGCACCCCCTGGGCAATGCTACTAGCCCCATAACCATGATTTGATTGGTGAGCTGCCATTTGTACGGGCCTGTCTCTACCCCGATTTTACAAAATGGAACAAGTCCCGTGACTCTCATCCACACTACACCCTAAACGGCTTCCACGCACAGGGAGGTCTTCGGAAGCTAAAACACTGTTTCTGTACACTGTTCTTTCTTCCAGTTGGAACGCTTGCGATTAGATTTCCATGCAAAAGTAGGGCCGCAGTGCTAGCTAAAACAAACACATGGGGAGTCTTGTCCTGCCTTTGGCTGGGGCCTGAGTCGCGCTCGTAAAAAGCTTCGTACTCCCTTGCAGTGCTCGCACCCACGCACACAACTGAAGGATTCCACCCTCAGGAGCGGCTGTTTTCAATGAAGCACAGGTTCTCTACCGAGTTTTTCCTTCGAGATGGGTGGCTGAATATCAGCCTGCGCACTCCGCGGGGGCAACGCTACTAGCCCCATAACCATGATTTGATTTGTGAGCTGCCATTTGTACGGGCCTGTCTCTACCCCGATTTTACGAAATGGCACCAGTCCCGTGACTCTCACCCACACTACACCCTAAACTGCTTCCTCCCACAGAGAGGTCGTCGGAAGCTAAAACACTGTTTCTGTACCCTGTTGGTTCTTCGAGTTAGAATGCTAGCGATTAGACTTCCATGCAAAAGTAGGGCCGCTGTGCTAGCTAAATGAAACACACCGGGAGTCTTGTCTTGCCTTTGATGGGGCCTGAGTCTCACGCGTAAAGAGCTTTGGACTCCCTTGCAGTGCTCTCAGGCATGCGCACAACAAAATGCTTCCACCCTCAGGAGGGGCTGTTTTCAATGAAGCACAGATCCTCTACCGAGTTTTTCCTTCGAGTTAGGTGGCTGGCTTTCAGCCTCCACGCACAACCCGGGGCAATGCTACTAGCCCCATAACCATGATGTGATTTGTGAGCTGCCTTCGGTACCGACCTGTCTCTACCCCGATTTTCCGA
The DNA here is from genome assembly GCF_964656455.1 of Halichoerus grypus. Classification (NCBI taxonomy): domain Eukaryota; kingdom Metazoa; phylum Chordata; class Mammalia; order Carnivora; family Phocidae; genus Halichoerus; species Halichoerus grypus. The sequence goes on along the minus strand of NC_135727.1, from coordinate 76,960,516 downwards.
AGTGGAACCAGTCCTGTGGCTCTCACCCAAACTAAACCCGAAACTTCTTCCTCCCACAGAGAGGTCATTGGAAGCTAAAACCCTGTTTCTGGACACTGTTGTTTGTTCGAGTAGAACCCTACTGATTAGACTTCAATGCAAAAGTAGGGCCGCTGTGCTAGCTTAGTCAAACACATGGGGAGTGTTGTTCTGCCTTTTGCTGGGGCCTGAGTTTCACTCGTGAAAATGTTTGGAATCCCTTTCAGTGCTCTCACGCACGCACACAACAAAATGCTTCCGCCCTCAGTAGCGGCTGTTGTCGCTGAAGCACGGATTCTCTACCGAGGTTTCCTTCGTGTTAGGTGGCTGACTTTCAGCCTGCACGCTCCCCCGTGGCCACGCTCCTAGCCCCATAAACATGATGTGATTTGTGAGCTGCCTTCTGTTCCGGCCTGTCTCTACCCCGATTTTACGAAATGGAACCCATCCCCAGGCTCTCACACACAGTACACCCTAAACGGCTTCCTCCCAGAGAGGTCGTCGGAAGCTAAAACCCTGTTTCTGTACACGGTTGTTTGTTCGAGTTAGAACCCTACCGATTAGACTTCAATGCAAAAGTAGGGCCGCAGTGCATGCTAGGTCAAACACACCGGGAGTCTTGTCCTGCCTTTTGGTGGGGCCTGAGTCTCATTCGTAAGAGCTTTAGACTCCCTGGCAGTGCTCTCACGCACGCACACAACAAAATGCTTCCACCCTCCGGAGCGGCTCTTTTTGCTGAAGCACGGATTCTCTAGCGAGTTTTTCCTTCGAGGTAGGTGGCTGAATTTCAGCCTGCACGCTCCCCTGGGGCACCGCTACTAGCCCCATAACCATGATGTGATTTGTGAGCTGCCTTCTGTACCGGCCTGTCTCTACCCCGATTTTACGAAATGGAACTCATCCCCAGGCTCTCACCCACAGTACACCCTAAACGGCTTCCTCCCACAGAGAGGTCGTCGGAAGATAAAACAGTGTTTCTGTACACTCTTGTTTCTTCGAGTTAGAATTCTAGCGATTCGACTTCTATGCAAAAGTAGGGCCGCTGTGCTAGCTAAATGAAACACACCGGGAGTCTTGTCTTGCCTTTGCTGGGGCCTGAGTCTCACTCGTAATGAGCTTTGGACTCCCTTGCAGTGCTCTCAGGCATGCACACAACAAAATGCTTCCACCCTCAGGGGCGGCTGTTTTCAATAAGCACGGATTCTGTACCGAGTTTTTCCTTCGAGTTAGGTGGCTGGCTTTCAGGCTGCACGCACCCCCTGGGCAATGCTACTAGCCCCATAACCATGATTTGATTGGTGAGCTGCCATTTGTACGGGCCTGTCTCTACCCCGATTTTACAAAATGGAACAAGTCCCGTGACTCTCATCCACACTACACCCTAAACGGCTTCCACGCACAGGGAGGTCTTCGGAAGCTAAAACACTGTTTCTGTACACTGTTCTTTCTTCCAGTTGGAACGCTTGCGATTAGATTTCCATGCAAAAGTAGGGCCGCAGTGCTAGCTAAAACAAACACATGGGGAGTCTTGTCCTGCCTTTGGCTGGGGCCTGAGTCGCGCTCGTAAAAAGCTTCGTACTCCCTTGCAGTGCTCGCACCCACGCACACAACTGAAGGATTCCACCCTCAGGAGCGGCTGTTTTCAATGAAGCACAGGTTCTCTACCGAGTTTTTCCTTCGAGATGGGTGGCTGAATATCAGCCTGCGCACTCCGCGGGGGCAACGCTACTAGCCCCATAACCATGATTTGATTTGTGAGCTGCCATTTGTACGGGCCTGTCTCTACCCCGATTTTACGAAATGGCACCAGTCCCGTGACTCTCACCCACACTACACCCTAAACTGCTTCCTCCCACAGAGAGGTCGTCGGAAGCTAAAACACTGTTTCTGTACCCTGTTGGTTCTTCGAGTTAGAATGCTAGCGATTAGACTTCCATGCAAAAGTAGGGCCGCTGTGCTAGCTAAATGAAACACACCGGGAGTCTTGTCTTGCCTTTGATGGGGCCTGAGTCTCACGCGTAAAGAGCTTTGGACTCCCTTGCAGTGCTCTCAGGCATGCGCACAACAAAATGCTTCCACCCTCAGGAGGGGCTGTTTTCAATGAAGCACAGATCCTCTACCGAGTTTTTCCTTCGAGTTAGGTGGCTGGCTTTCAGCCTCCACGCACAACCCGGGGCAATGCTACTAGCCCCATAACCATGATGTGATTTGTGAGCTGCCTTCGGTACCGACCTGTCTCTACCCCGATTTTCCGAAGTGGAACCAGTCCTGTGGCTCTCACCCAAACTAAACCCGAAACTTCTTCCTCCCACAGAGAGGTCATTGGAAGCTAAAACCCTGTTTCTGGACACTGTTGTTTGTTCGAGTAGAACCCTACTGATTAGACTTCAATGCAAAAGTAGGGCCGCTGTGCTAGCTTAGTCAAACACATGGGGAGTGTTGTTCTGCCTTTTGCTGGGGCCTGAGTTTCACTCGTGAAAAGGTTTGGAATCCCTTTCAGTGCTCTCACGCACGCACACAACAAAATGCTTCCGCCCTCAGTAGCGGCTGTTGTCGCTGAAGCACGGATTCTCTACCGAGGTTTCCTTCGTGTTAGGTGGCTGACTTTCAGCCTGCACGCTCCCCCGTGGCCACGCTCCTAGCCCCATAAACATGATGTGATTTGTGAGCTGCCTTCTGTTCCGGCCTGTCTCTACCCCGATTTTACGAAATGGAACCCATCCCCAGGCTCTCACACACAGTACACCCTAAACGGCTTCCTCCCACAGAGAGGTCGTCGGAAGCTAAAACCCTGTTTCTGTACACGGTTGTTTGTTCGAGTTAGAACCCTACCGATTAGACTTCAATGCAAAAGTAGGGCCGCAGTGCATGCTAGGTCAAACACACCGGGAGTCTTGTCCTGCCTTTTGGTGGGGCCTGAGTCTCATTCGTAAGAGCTTTAGACTCCCTGGCAGTGCTCTCACGCACGCACACAACAAAATGCTTCCACCCTCCGGAGCGGCTCTTTTTGCTGAAGCACGGATTCTCTAGCGAGTTTTTCCTTCGAGGTAGGTGGCTGAATTTCAGCCTGCACGCTCCCCTGGGGCACCGCTACTAGCCCCATAACCATGATGTGATTTGTGAGCTGCCTTCTGTACCGGCCTGTCTCTACCCCGATTTTACGAAATGGAACTCATCCCCAGGCTCTCACCCACAGTACACCCTAAACGGCTTCCTCCCACAGAGAGGTCGTCGGAAGATAAAACAGTGTTTCTGTACACTCTTGTTTCTTCGAGTTAGAATTCTAGCGATTCGACTTCTATGCAAAAGTAGGGCCGCTGTGCTAGCTAAATGAAACACACCGGGAGTCTTGTCTTGCCTTTGCTGGGGCCTGAGTCTCACTCGTAATGAGCTTTGGACTCCCTTGCAGTGCTCTCAGGCATGCACACAACAAAATGCTTCCACCCTCAGGGGCGGCTGTTTTCAATAAGCACGGATTCTGTACCGAGTTTTTCCTTCGAGTTAGGTGGCTGGCTTTCAGGCTGCACGCACCCCCTGGGCAATGCTACTAGCCCCATAACCATGATTTGATTGGTGAGCTGCCATTTGTACGGGCCTGTCTCTACCCCGATTTTACAAAATGGAACAAGTCCCGTGACTCTCATCCACACTACACCCTAAACGGCTTCCACGCACAGGGAGGTCTTCGGAAGCTAAAACACTGTTTCTGTACACTGTTCTTTCTTCCAGTTGGAACGCTTGCGATTAGATTTCCATGCAAAAGTAGGGCCGCAGTGCTAGCTAAAACAAACACATGGGGAGTCTTGTCCTGCCTTTGGCTGGGGCCTGAGTCGCGCTCGTAAAAAGCTTCGTACTCCCTTGCAGTGCTCGCACCCACGCACACAACTGAAGGATTCCACCCTCAGGAGCGGCTGTTTTCAATGAAGCACAGGTTCTCTACCGAGTTTTTCCTTCGAGATGGGTGGCTGAATATCAGCCTGCGCACTCCGCGGGGGCAACGCTACTAGCCCCATAACCATGATTTGATTTGTGAGCTGCCATTTGTACGGGCCTGTCTCTACCCCGATTTTACGAAATGGCACCAGTCCCGTGACTCTCACCCACACTACACCCTAAACTGCTTCCTCCCACAGAGAGGTCGTCGGAAGCTAAAACACTGTTTCTGTACCCTGTTGGTTCTTCGAGTTAGAATGCTAGCGATTAGACTTCCATGCAAAAGTAGGGCCGCTGTGCTAGCTAAATGAAACACACCGGGAGTCTTGTCTTGCCTTTGATGGGGCCTGAGTCTCACGCGTAAAGAGCTTTGGACTCCCTTGCAGTGCTCTCAGGCATGCGCACAACAAAATGCTTCCACCCTCAGGAGGGGCTGTTTTCAATGAAGCACAGATCCTCTACCGAGTTTTTCCTTCGAGTTAGGTGGCTGGCTTTCAGCCTCCACGCACAACCCGGGGCAATGCTACTAGCCCCATAACCATGATGTGATTTGTGAGCTGCCTTCGGTACCGACCTGTCTCTACCCCGATTTTCCGAAGTGGAACCAGTCCTGTGGCTCTCACCCAAACTAAACCCGAAACTTCTTCCTCCCACAGAGAGGTCATTGGAAGCTAAAACCCTGTTTCTGGACACTGTTGTTTGTTCGAGTAGAACCCTACTGATTAGACTTCAATGCAAAAGTAGGGCCGCTGTGCTAGCTTAGTCAAACACATGGGGAGTGTTGTTCTGCCTTTTGCTGGGGCCTGAGTTTCACTCGTGAAAAGGTTTGGAATCCCTTTCAGTGCTCTCACGCACGCACACAACAAAATGCTTCCGCCCTCAGTAGCGGCTGTTGTCGCTGAAGCACGGATTCTCTACCGAGGTTTCCTTCGTGTTAGGTGGCTGACTTTCAGCCTGCACGCTCCCCCGTGGCCACGCTCCTAGCCCCATAAACATGATGTGATTTGTGAGCTGCCTTCTGTTCCGGCCTGTCTCTACCCCGATTTTACGAAATGGAACCCATCCCCAGGCTCTCACACACAGTACACCCTAAACGGCTTCCTCCCACAGAGAGGTCGTCGGAAGCCAAAACCCTGTTTCTGTACACGGTTGTTTGTTCGAGTTAGAACCCTACCGATTAGACTTCAATGCAAAAGTAGGGCCGCAGTGCATGCTAGGTCAAACACACCGGGAGTCTTGTCCTGCCTTTTGGTGGGGCCTGAGTCTCATTCGTAAGAGCTTTAGACTCCCTGGCAGTGCTCTCACGCACGCACACAACAAAATGCTTCCACCCTCCGGAGCGGCTCTTTTTGCTGAAGCACGGATTCTCTAGCGAGTTTTTCCTTCGAGGTAGGTGGCTGAATTTCAGCCTGCACGCTCCCCTGGGGCACCGCTACTAGCCCCATAACCATGATGTGATTTGTGAGCTGCCTTCTGTACCGGCCTGTCTCTACCCCGATTTTACGAAATGGAACTCATCCCCAGGCTCTCACCCACAGTACACCCTAAACGGCTTCCTCCCACAGAGAGGTCGTCGGAAGATAAAACAGTGTTTCTGTACACTCTTGTTTCTTCGAGTTAGAATTCTAGCGATTCGACTTCTATGCAAAAGTAGGGCCGCTGTGCTAGCTAAATGAAACACACCGGGAGTCTTGTCTTGCCTTTGCTGGGGCCTGAGTCTCACTCGTAATGAGCTTTGGACTCCCTTGCAGTGCTCTCAGGCATGCACACAACAAAATGCTTCCACCCTCAGGGGCGGCTGTTTTCAATAAGCACGGATTCTGTACCGAGTTTTTCCTTCGAGTTAGGTGGCTGGCTTTCAGGCTGCACGCACCCCCTGGGCAATGCTACTAGCCCCATAACCATGATTTGATTGGTGAGCTGCCATTTGTACGGGCCTGTCTCTACCCCGATTTTACAAAATGGAACAAGTCCCGTGACTCTCATCCACACTACACCCTAAACGGCTTCCACGCACAGGGAGGTCTTCGGAAGCTAAAACACTGTTTCTGTACACTGTTCTTTCTTCCAGTTGGAACGCTTGCGATTAGATTTCCATGCAAAAGTAGGGCCGCAGTGCTAGCTAAAACAAACACATGGGGAGTCTTGTCCTGCCTTTGGCTGGGGCCTGAGTCGCGCTCGTAAAAAGCTTCGTACTCCCTTGCAGTGCTCGCACCCACGCACACAACTGAAGGATTCCACCCTCAGGAGCGGCTGTTTTCAATGAAGCACAGGTTCTCTACCGAGTTTTTCCTTCGAGATGGGTGGCTGAATATCAGCCTGCGCACTCCGCGGGGGCAACGCTACTAGCCCCATAACCATGATTTGATTTGTGAGCTGCCATTTGTACGGGCCTGTCTCTACCCCGATTTTACGAAATGGCACCAGTCCCGTGACTCTCACCCACACTACACCCTAAACTGCTTCCTCCCACAGAGAGGTCGTCGGAAGCTAAAACACTGTTTCTGTACCCTGTTGGTTCTTCGAGTTAGAATGCTAGCGATTAGACTTCCATGCAAAAGTAGGGCCGCTGTGCTAGCTAAATGAAACACACCGGGAGTCTTGTCTTGCCTTTGATGGGGCCTGAGTCTCACGCGTAAAGAGCTTTGGACTCCCTTGCAGTGCTCTCAGGCATGCGCACAACAAAATGCTTCCACCCTCAGGAGGGGCTGTTTTCAATGAAGCACAGATCCTCTACCGAGTTTTTCCTTCGAGTTAGGTGGCTGGCTTTCAGCCTCCACGCACAACCCGGGGCAATGCTACTAGCCCCATAACCATGATGTGATTTGTGAGCTGCCTTCGGTACCGACCTGTCTCTACCCCGATTTTCCGAAGTGGAACCAGTCCTGTGGCTCTCACCCAAACTAAACCCGAAACTTCTTCCTCCCACAGAGAGGTCATTGGAAGCTAAAACCCTGTTTCTGGACACTGTTGTTTGTTCGAGTAGAACCCTACTGATTAGACTTCAATGCAAAAGTAGGGCCGCTGTGCTAGCTTAGTCAAACACATGGGGAGTGTTGTTCTGCCTTTTGCTGGGGCCTGAGTTTCACTCGTGAAAAGGTTTGGAATCCCTTTCAGTGCTCTCACGCACGCACACAACAAAATGCTTCCGCCCTCAGTAGCGGCTGTTGTCGCTGAAGCACGGATTCTCTACCGAGGTTTCCTTCGTGTTAGGTGGCTGACTTTCAGCCTGCACGCTCCCCCGTGGCCACGCTCCTAGCCCCATAAACATGATGTGATTTGTGAGCTGCCTTCTGTTCCGGCCTGTCTCTACCCCGATTTTACGAAATGGAACCCATCCCCAGGCTCTCACACACAGTACACCCTAAACGGCTTCCTCCCACAGAGAGGTCGTCGGAAGCCAAAACCCTGTTTCTGTACACGGTTGTTTGTTCGAGTTAGAACCCTACCGATTAGACTTCAATGCAAAAGTAGGGCCGCAGTGCATGCTAGGTCAAACACACCGGGAGTCTTGTCCTGCCTTTTGGTGGGGCCTGAGTCTCATTCGTAAGAGCTTTAGACTCCCTGGCAGTGCTCTCACGCACGCACACAACAAAATGCTTCCACCCTCCGGAGCGGCTCTTTTTGCTGAAGCACGGATTCTCTAGCGAGTTTTTCCTTCGAGGTAGGTGGCTGAATTTCAGCCTGCACGCTCCCCTGGGGCACCGCTACTAGCCCCATAACCATGATGTGATTTGTGAGCTGCCTTCTGTACCGGCCTGTCTCTACCCCGATTTTACGAAATGGAACTCATCCCCAGGCTCTCACCCACAGTACACCCTAAACGGCTTCCTCCCACAGAGAGGTCGTCGGAAGATAAAACAGTGTTTCTGTACACTCTTGTTTCTTCGAGTTAGAATTCTAGCGATTCGACTTCTATGCAAAAGTAGGGCCGCTGTGCTAGCTAAATGAAACACACCGGGAGTCTTGTCTTGCCTTTGCTGGGGCCTGAGTCTCACTCGTAATGAGCTTTGGACTCCCTTGCAGTGCTCTCAGGCATGCACACAACAAAATGCTTCCACCCTCAGGGGCGGCTGTTTTCAATAAGCACGGATTCTGTACCGAGTTTTTCCTTCGAGTTAGGTGGCTGGCTTTCAGGCTGCACGCACCCCCTGGGCAATGCTACTAGCCCCATAACCATGATTTGATTGGTGAGCTGCCATTTGTACGGGCCTGTCTCTACCCCGATTTTACAAAATGGAACAAGTCCCGTGACTCTCATCCACACTACACCCTAAACGGCTTCCACGCACAGGGAGGTCTTCGGAAGCTAAAACACTGTTTCTGTACACTGTTCTTTCTTCCAGTTGGAACGCTTGCGATTAGATTTCCATGCAAAAGTAGGGCCGCAGTGCTAGCTAAAACAAACACATGGGGAGTCTTGTCCTGCCTTTGGCTGGGGCCTGAGTCGCGCTCGTAAAAAGCTTCGTACTCCCTTGCAGTGCTCGCACCCACGCACACAACTGAAGGATTCCACCCTCAGGAGCGGCTGTTTTCAATGAAGCACAGGTTCTCTACCGAGTTTTTCCTTCGAGATGGGTGGCTGAATATCAGCCTGCGCACTCCGCGGGGGCAACGCTACTAGCCCCATAACCATGATTTGATTTGTGAGCTGCCATTTGTACGGGCCTGTCTCTACCCCGATTTTACGAAATGGCACCAGTCCCGTGACTCTCACCCACACTACACCCTAAACTGCTTCCTCCCACAGAGAGGTCGTCGGAAGCTAAAACACTGTTTCTGTACCCTGTTGGTTCTTCGAGTTAGAATGCTAGCGATTAGACTTCCATGCAAAAGTAGGGCCGCTGTGCTAGCTAAATGAAACACACCGGGAGTCTTGTCTTGCCTTTGATGGGGCCTGAGTCTCACGCGTAAAGAGCTTTGGACTCCCTTGCAGTGCTCTCAGGCATGCGCACAACAAAATGCTTCCACCCTCAGGAGGGGCTGTTTTCAATGAAGCACAGATCCTCTACCGAGTTTTTCCTTCGAGTTAGGTGGCTGGCTTTCAGCCTCCACGCACAACCCGGGGCAATGCTACTAGCCCCATAACCATGATGTGATTTGTGAGCTGCCTTCGGTACCGACCTGTCTCTACCCCGATTTTCCGAAGTGGAACCAGTCCTGTGGCTCTCACCCAAACTAAACCCGAAACTTCTTCCTCCCACAGAGAGGTCATTGGAAGCTAAAACCCTGTTTCTGGACACTGTTGTTTGTTCGAGTAGAACCCTACTGATTAGACTTCAATGCAAAAGTAGGGCCGCTGTGCTAGCTTAGTCAAACACATGGGGAGTGTTGTTCTGCCTTTTGCTGGGGCCTGAGTTTCACTCGTGAAAAGGTTTGGAATCCCTTTCAGTGCTCTCACGCACGCACACAACAAAATGCTTCCGCCCTCAGTAGCGGCTGTTGTCGCTGAAGCACGGATTCTCTACCGAGGTTTCCTTCGTGTTAGGTGGCTGACTTTCAGCCTGCACGCTCCCCCGTGGCCACGCTCCTAGCCCCATAAACATGATGTGATTTGTGAGCTGCCTTCTGTTCCGGCCTGTCTCTACCCCGATTTTACGAAATGGAACCCATCCCCAGGCTCTCACACACAGTACACCCTAAACGGCTTCCTCCCACAGAGAGGTCGTCGGAAGCTAAAACCCTGTTTCTGTACACGGTTGTTTGTTCGAGTTAGAACCCTACCGATTAGACTTCAATGCAAAAGTAGGGCCGCAGTGCATGCTAGGTCAAACACACCGGGAGTCTTGTCCTGCCTTTTGGTGGGGCCTGAGTCTCATTCGTAAGAGCTTTAGACTCCCTGGCAGTGCTCTCACGCACGCACACAACAAAATGCTTCCACCCTCCGGAGCGGCTCTTTTTGCTGAAGCACGGATTCTCTAGCGAGTTTTTCCTTCGAGGTAGGTGGCTGAATTTCAGCCTGCACGCTCCCCTGGGGCACCGCTACTAGCCCCATAACCATGATGTGATTTGTGAGCTGCCTTCTGTACCGGCCTGTCTCTACCCCGATTTTACGAAATGGAACTCATCCCCAGGCTCTCACCCACAGTACACCCTAAACGGCTTCCTCCCACAGAGAGGTCGTCGGAAGATAAAACAGTGTTTCTGTACACTCTTGTTTCTTCGAGTTAGAATTCTAGCGATTCGACTTCTATGCAAAAGTAGGGCCGCTGTGCTAGCTAAATGAAACACACCGGGAGTCTTGTCTTGCCTTTGCTGGGGCCTGAGTCTCACTCGTAATGAGCTTTGGACTCCCTTGCAGTGCTCTCAGGCATGCACACAACAAAATGCTTCCACCCTCAGGGGCGGCTGTTTTCAATAAGCACGGATTCTGTACCGAGTTTTTCCTTCGAGTTAGGTGGCTGGCTTTCAGGCTGCACGCACCCCCTGGGCAATGCTACTAGCCCCATAACCATGATTTGATTGGTGAGCTGCCATTTGTACGGGCCTGTCTCTACCCCGATTTTACAAAATGGAACAAGTCCCGTGACTCTCATCCACACTACACCCTAAACGGCTTCCACGCACAGGGAGGTCTTCGGAAGCTAAAACACTGTTTCTGTACACTGTTCTTTCTTCCAGTTGGAACGCTTGCGATTAGATTTCCATGCAAAAGTAGGGCCGCAGTGCTAGCTAAAACAAACACATGGGGAGTCTTGTCCTGCCTTTGGCTGGGGCCTGAGTCGCGCTCGTAAAAAGCTTCGTACTCCCTTGCAGTGCTCGCACCCACGCACACAACTGAAGGATTCCACCCTCAGGAGCGGCTGTTTTCAATGAAGCACAGGTTCTCTACCGAGTTTTTCCTTCGAGATGGGTGGCTGAATATCAGCCTGCGCACTCCGCGGGGGCAACGCTACTAGCCCCATAACCATGATTTGATTTGTGAGCTGCCATTTGTACGGGCCTGTCTCTACCCCGATTTTACGAAATGGCACCAGTCCCGTGACTCTCACCCACACTACACCCTAAACTGCTTCCTCCCACAGAGAGGTCGTCGGAAGCTAAAACACTGTTTCTGTACCCTGTTGGTTCTTCGAGTTAGAATGCTAGCGATTAGACTTCCATGCAAAAGTAGGGCCGCTGTGCTAGCTAAATGAAACACACCGGGAGTCTTGTCTTGCCTTTGATGGGGCCTGAGTCTCACGCGTAAAGAGCTTTGGACTCCCTTGCAGTGCTCTCAGGCATGCGCACAACAAAATGCTTCCACCCTCAGGAGGGGCTGTTTTCAATGAAGCACAGATCCTCTACCGAGTTTTTCCTTCGAGTTAGGTGGCTGGCTTTCAGCCTCCACGCACAACCCGGGGCAATGCTACTAGCCCCATAACCATGATGTGATTTGTGAGCTGCCTTCGGTACCGACCTGTCTCTACCCCGATTTTCCGAAGTGGAACCAGTCCTGTGGCTCTCACCCAAACTAAACCCGAAACTTCTTCCTCCCACAGAGAGGTCATTGGAAGCTAAAACCCTGTTTCTGGACACTGTTGTTTGTTCGAGTAGAACCCTACTGATTAGACTTCAATGCAAAAGTAGGGCCGCTGTGCTAGCTTAGTCAAACACATGGGGAGTGTTGTTCTGCCTTTTGCTGGGGCCTGAGTTTCACTCGTGAAAAGGTTTGGAATCCCTTTCAGTGCTCTCACGCACGCACACAACAAAATGCTTCCGCCCTCAGTAGCGGCTGTTGTCGCTGAAGCACGGATTCTCTACCGAGGTTTCCTTCGTGTTAGGTGGCTGACTTTCAGCCTGCACGCTCCCCCGTGGCCACGCTCCTAGCCCCATAAACATGATGTGATTTGTGAGCTGCCTTCTGTTCCGGCCTGTCTCTACCCCGATTTTACGAAATGGAACCCATCCCCAGGCTCTCACACACAGTACACCCTAAACGGCTTCCTCCCACAGAGAGGTCGTCGGAAGCCAAAACCCTGTTTCTGTACACGGTTGTTTGTTCGAGTTAGAACCCTACCGATTAGACTTCAATGCAAAAGTAGGGCCGCAGTGCATGCTAGGTCAAACACACCGGGAGTCTTGTCCTGCCTTTTGGTGGGGCCTGAGTCTCATTCGTAAGAGCTTTAGACTCCCTGGCAGTGCTCTCACGCACGCACACAACAAAATGCTTCCACCCTCCGGAGCGGCTCTTTTTGCTGAAGCACGGATTCTCTAGCGAGTTTTTCCTTCGAGGTAGGTGGCTGAATTTCAGCCTGCACGCTCCCCTGGGGCACCGCTACTAGCCCCATAACCATGATGTGATTTGTGAGCTGCCTTCTGTACCGGCCTGTCTCTACCCCGATTTGACGAAATGGAACTCATCCCCAGGCTCTCACCCACAGTACACCCTAAACGGCTTCCTCCCACAGAGAGGTCGTCGGAAGATAAAACAGTGTTTCTGTACACTCTTGTTTCTTCGAGTTAGAATTCTAGCGATTCGACTTCTATGCAAAAGTAGGGCCGCTGTGCTAGCTAAATGAAACACACCGGGAGTCTTGTCTTGCCTTTGCTGGGGCCTGAGTCTCACTCGTAATGAGCTTTGGACTCCCTTGCAGTGCTCTCAGGCATGCACACAACAAAATGCTTCCACCCTCAGGGGCGGCTGTTTTCAATAAGCACGGATTCTGTACCGAGTTTTTCCTTCGAGTTAGGTGGCTGGCTTTCAGGCTGCACGCACCCCCTGGGCAATGCTACTAGCCCCATAACCATGATTTGATTGGTGAGCTGCCATTTGTACGGGCCTGTCTCTACCCCGATTTTACAAAATGGAACAAGTCCCGTGACTCTCATCCACACTACACCCTAAACGGCTTCCACGCACAGGGAGGTCTTCGGAAGCTAAAACACTGTTTCTGTACACTGTTCTTTCTTCCAGTTGGAACGCTTGCGATTAGATTTCCATGCAAAAGTAGGGCCGCAGTGCTAGCTAAAACAAACACATGGGGAGTCTTGTCCTGCCTTTGGCTGGGGCCTGAGTCGCGCTCGTAAAAAGCTTCGTACTCCCTTGCAGTGCTCGCACCCACGCACACAACTGAAGGATTCCACCCTCAGGAGCGGCTGTTTTCAATGAAGCACAGGTTCTCTACCGAGTTTTTCCTTCGAGATGGGTGGCTGAATATCAGCCTGCGCACTCCGCGGGGGCAACGCTACTAGCCCCATAACCATGATTTGATTTGTGAGCTGCCATTTGTACGGGCCTGTCTCTACCCCGATTTTACGAAATGGCACCAGTCCCGTGACTCTCACCCACACTACACCCTAAACTGCTTCCTCCCACAGAGAGGTCGTCGGAAGCTAAAACACTGTTTCTGTACCCTGTTGGTTCTTCGAGTTAGAATGCTAGCGATTAGACTTCCATGCAAAAGTAGGGCCGCTGTGCTAGCTAAATGAAACACACCGGGAGTCTTGTCTTGCCTTTGATGGGGCCTGAGTCTCACGCGTAAAGAGCTTTGGACTCCCTTGCAGTGCTCTCAGGCATGCGCACAACAAAATGCTTCCACCCTCAGGAGGGGCTGTTTTCAATGAAGCACAGATCCTCTACCGAGTTTTTCCTTCGAGTTAGGTGGCTGGCTTTCAGCCTCCACGCACAACCCGGGGCAATGCTACTAGCCCCATAACCATGATGTGATTTGTGAGCTGCCTTCGGTACCGACCTGTCTCTACCCCGATTTTCCGAAGTGGAACCAGTCCTGTGGCTCTCACCCAAACTAAACCCGAAACTTCTTCCTCCCACAGAGAGGTCATTGGAAGCTAAAACCCTGTTTCTGGACACTGTTGTTTGTTCGAGTAGAACCCTACTGATTAGACTTCAATGCAAAAGTAGGGCCGCTGTGCTAGCTTAGTCAAACACATGGGGAGTGTTGTTCTGCCTTTTGCTGGGGCCTGAGTTTCACTCGTGAAAAGGTTTGGAATCCCTTTCAGTGCTCTCACGCACGCACACAACAAAATGCTTCCGCCCTCAGTAGCGGCTGTTGTCGCTGAAGCACGGATTCTCTACCGAGGTTTCCTTCGTGTTAGGTGGCTGACTTTCAGCCTGCACGCTCCCCCGTGGCCACGCTCCTAGCCCCATAAACATGATGTGATTTGTGAGCTGCCTTCTGTTCCGGCCTGTCTCTACCCCGATTTTACGAAATGGAACCCATCCCCAGGCTCTCACACACAGTACACCCTAAACGGCTTCCTCCCACAGAGAGGTCGTCGGAAGCTAAAACCCTGTTTCTGTACACGGTTGTTTGTTCGAGTTAGAACCCTACCGATTAGACTTCAATGCAAAAGTAGGGCCGCAGTGCATGCTAGGTCAAACACACCGGGAGTCTTGTCCTGCCTTTTGGTGGGGCCTGAGTCTCATTCGTAAGAGCTTTAGACTCCCTGGCAGTGCTCTCACGCACGCACACAACAAAATGCTTCCACCCTCCGGAGCGGCTCTTTTTGCTGAAGCACGGATTCTCTAGCGAGTTTTTCCTTCGAGGTAGGTGGCTGAATTTCAGCCTGCACGCTCCCCTGGGGCACCGCTACTAGCCCCATAACCATGATGTGATTTGTGAGCTGCCTTCTGTACCGGCCTGTCTCTACCCCGATTTGACGAAATGGAACTCATCCCCAGGCTCTCACCCACAGTACACCCTAAACGGCTTCCTCCCACAGAGAGGTCGTCGGAAGATAAAACAGTGTTTCTGTACACTCTTGTTTCTTCGAGTTAGAATTCTAGCGATTCGACTTCTATGCAAAAGTAGGGCCGCTGTGCTAGCTAAATGAAACACACCGGGAGTCTTGTCTTGCCTTTGCTGGGGCCTGAGTCTCACTCGTAATGAGCTTTGGACTCCCTTGCAGTGCTCTCAGGCATGCACACAACAAAATGCTTCCACCCTCAGGGGCGGCTGTTTTCAATAAGCACGGATTCTGTACCGAGTTTTTCCTTCGAGTTAGGTGGCTGGCTTTCAGGCTGCACGCACCCCCTGGGCAATGCTACTAGCCCCATAACCATGATTTGATTGGTGAGCTGCCATTTGTACGGGCCTGTCTCTACCCCGATTTTACAAAATGGAACAAGTCCCGTGACTCTCATCCACACTACACCCTAAACGGCTTCCACGCACAGGGAGGTCTTCGGAAGCTAAAACACTGTTTCTGTACACTGTTCTTTCTTCCAGTTGGAACGCTTGCGATTAGATTTCCATGCAAAAGTAGGGCCGCAGTGCTAGCTAAAACAAACACATGGGGAGTCTTGTCCTGCCTTTGGCTGGGGCCTGAGTCGCGCTCGTAAAAAGCTTCGTACTCCCTTGCAGTGCTCGCACCCACGCACACAACTAAAGGATTCCACCCTCAGGAGCGGCTGTTTTCAATGAAGCACAGGTTCTCTACCGAGGTTTTCCTTCGAGATGGGTGGCTGAATATCAGCCTGCGCACTCCGCGGGGGCAACGCTACTAGCCCCATAACCATGATTTGATTTGTGAGCTGCCATTTGTACGGGCCTGTCTCTACCCCGATTTTACGAAATGGCACCTGTCCCGTGACTCTCACCCACACTACACCCTAAACTGCTTCCTCCCACAGAGAGGTCGTCGGAAGCTAAAACACTGTTTCTGTACCCTGTTGGTTCTTCGAGTTAGAATGCTAGCGATTAGACTTCCATGCAAAAGTAGGGCCGCTGTGCTAGCTAAATGAAACACACCGGGAGTCTTGTCTTGCCTTTGATGGGGCCTGAGTCTCACGCGTAAAGAGCTTTGGACTCCCTTGCAGTGCTCTCAGGCATGCGCACAACAAAATGCTTCCACCCTCAGGAGGGGCTGTTTTCAATGAAGCACAGATCCTCTACCGAGTTTTTCCTTCGAGTTAGGTGGCTGGCTTTCAGCCTCCACGCACAACCCGGGGCAATGCTACTAGCCCCATAACCATGATGTGATTTGTGAGCTGCCTTCGGTACCGACCTGTCTCTACCCCGATTTTCCGAAGTGGAACCAGTCCTGTGGCTCTCACCCAAACTAAACCCGAAACTTCTTCCTCCCACAGAGAGGTCATTGGAAGCTAAAACCCTGTTTCTGGACACTGTTGTTTGTTCGAGTAGAACCCTACTGATTAGACTTCAATGCAAAAGTAGGGCCGCTGTGCTAGCTTAGTCAAACACATGGGGAGTGTTGTTCTGCCTTTTGCTGGGGCCTGAGTTTCACTCGTGAAAAGGTTTGGAATCCCTTTCAGTGCTCTCACGCACGCACACAACAAAATGCTTCCGCCCTCAGTAGCGGCTGTTGTCGCTGAAGCACGGATTCTCTACCGAGGTTTCCTTCGTGTTAGGTGGCTGACTTTCAGCCTGCACGCTCCCCCGTGGCCACGCTCCTAGCCCCATAAACATGATGTGATTTGTGAGCTGCCTTCTGTTCCGGCCTGTCTCTACCCCGATTTTACGAAATGGAACCCATCCCCAGGCTCTCACACACAGTACACCCTAAACGGCTTCCTCCCACAGAGAGGTCGTCGGAAGCTAAAACCCTGTTTCTGTACACGGTTGTTTGTTCGAGTTAGAACCCTACCGATTAGACTTCAATGCAAAAGTAGGGCCGCAGTGCATGCTAGGTCAAACACACCGGGAGTCTTGTCCTGCCTTTTGGTGGGGCCTGAGTCTCATTCGTAAGAGCTTTAGACTCCCTGGCAGTGCTCTCACGCACGCACACAACAAAATGCTTCCACCCTCCGGAGCGGCTCTTTTTGCTGAAGCACGGATTCTCTAGCGAGTTTTTCCTTCGAGGTAGGTGGCTGAATTTCAGCCTGCACGCTCCCCTGGGGCACCGCTACTAGCCCCATAACCATGATGTGATTTGTGAGCTGCCTTCTGTACCGGCCTGTCTCTACCCCGATTTGACGAAATGGAACTCATCCCCAGGCTCTCACCCACAGTACACCCTAAACGGCTTCCTCCCACAGAGAGGTCGTCGGAAGATAAAACAGTGTTTCTGTACACTCTTGTTTCTTCGAGTTAGAATTCTAGCGATTCGACTTCTATGCAAAAGTAGGGCCGCTGTGCTAGCTAAATGAAACACACCGGGAGTCTTGTCTTGCCTTTGCTGGGGCCTGAGTCTCACTCGTAATGAGCTTTGGACTCCCTTGCAGTGCTCTCAGGCATGCACACAACAAAATGCTTCCACCCTCAGGGGCGGCTGTTTTCAATAAGCACGGATTCTGTACCGAGTTTTTCCTTCGAGTTAGGTGGCTGGCTTTCAGGCTGCACGCACCCCCTGGGCAATGCTACTAGCCCCATAACCATGATTTGATTGGTGAGCTGCCATTTGTACGGGCCTGTCTCTACCCCGATTTTACAAAATGGAACAAGTCCCGTGACTCTCATCCACACTACACCCTAAACGGCTTCCACGCACAGGGAGGTCTTCGGAAGCTAAAACACTGTTTCTGTACACTGTTCTTTCTTCCAGTTGGAACGCTTGCGATTAGATTTCCATGCAAAAGTAGGGCCGCAGTGCTAGCTAAAACAAACACATGGGGAGTCTTGTCCTGCCTTTGGCTGGGGCCTGAGTCGCGCTCGTAAAAAGCTTCGTACTCCCTTGCAGTGCTCGCACCCACGCACACAACTGAAGGATTCCACCCTCAGGAGCGGCTGTTTTCAATGAAGCACAGGTTCTCTACCGAGTTTTTCCTTCGAGATGGGTGGCTGAATATCAGCCTGCGCACTCCGCGGGGGCAACGCTACTAGCCCCATAACCATGATTTGATTTGTGAGCTGCCATTTGTACGGGCCTGTCTCTACCCCGATTTTACGAAATGGCACCAGTCCCGTGACTCTCACCCACACTACACCCTAAACTGCTTCCTCCCACAGAGAGGTCGTCGGAAGCTAAAACACTGTTTCTGTACCCTGTTGGTTCTTCGAGTTAGAATGCTAGCGATTAGACTTCCATGCAAAAGTAGGGCCACTGTGCTAGCTAAATGAAACACACCGGGAGTCTTGTCTTGCCTTTGATGGGGCCTGAGTCTCACGCGTAAAGAGCTTTGGACTCCCTTGCAGTGCTCTCAGGCATGCGCACAACAAAATGCTTCCACCCTCAGGAGGGGCTGTTTTCAATGAAGCACAGATCCTCTACCGAGTTTTTCCTTCGAGTTAGGTGGCTGGCTTTCAGCCTCCACGCACAACCCGGGGCAATGCTACTAGCCCCATAACCATGATGTGATTTGTGAGCTGCCTTCGGTACCGACCTGTCTCTACCCCGATTTTCCGAAGTGGAACCAGTCCTGTGGCTCTCACCCAAACTAAACCCGAAACTTCTTCCTCCCACAGAGAGGTCATTGGAAGCTAAAACCCTGTTTCTGGACACTGTTGTTTGTTCGAGTAGAACCCTACTGATTAGACTTCAATGCAAAAGTAGGGCCGCTGTGCTAGCTTAGTCAAACACATGGGGAGTGTTGTTCTGCCTTTTGCTGGGGCCTGAGTTTCACTCGTGAAAAGGTTTGGAATCCCTTTCAGTGCTCTCACGCACGCACACAACAAAATGCTTCCGCCCTCAGTAGCGGCTGTTGTCGCTGAAGCACGGATTCTCTACCGAGGTTTCCTTCGTGTTAGGTGGCTGACTTTCAGCCTGCACGCTCCCCCGTGGCCACGCTCCTAGCCCCATAAACATGATGTGATTTGTGAGCTGCCTTCTGTTCCGGCCTGTCTCTACCCCGATTTTACGAAATGGAACCCATCCCCAGGCTCTCACACACAGTACACCCTAAACGGCTTCCTCCCACAGAGAGGTCGTCGGAAGCTAAAACCCTGTTTCTGTACACGGTTGTTTGTTCGAGTTAGAACCCTACCGATTAGACTTCAATGCAAAAGTAGGGCCGCAGTGCATGCTAGGTCAAACACACCGGGAGTCTTGTCCTGCCTTTTGGTGGGGCCTGAGTCTCATTCGTAAGAGCTTTAGACTCCCTGGCAGTGCTCTCACGCACGCACACAACAAAATGCTTCCACCCTCCGGAGCGGCTCTTTTTGCTGAAGCACGGATTCTCTAGCGAGTTTTTCCTTCGAGGTAGGTGGCTGAATTTCAGCCTGCACGCTCCCCTGGGGCACCGCTACTAGCCCCATAACCATGATGTGATTTGTGAGCTGCCTTCTGTACCGGCCTGTCTCTACCCCGATTTTACGAAATGGAACTCATCCCCAGGCTCTCACCCACAGTACACCCTAAACGGCTTCCTCCCACAGAGAGGTCGTCGGAAGATAAAACAGTGTTTCTGTACACTCTTGTTTCTTCGAGTTAGAATTCTAGCGATTCGACTTCTATGCAAAAGTAGGGCCGCTGTGCTAGCTAAATGAAACACACCGGGAGTCTTGTCTTGCCTTTGCTGGGGCCTGAGTCTCACTCGTAATGAGCTT
Source organism: Halichoerus grypus (assembly GCF_964656455.1). NCBI lineage: Eukaryota > Metazoa > Chordata > Mammalia > Carnivora > Phocidae > Halichoerus > Halichoerus grypus. The sequence continues at coordinate 76,941,179 of NC_135727.1, read as the reverse complement.
TGGACTCCCTTGCAGTGCTCTCAGGCATGCACACAACAAAATGCTTCCACCCTCAGGGGCGGCTGTTTTCAATAAGCACGGATTCTGTACCGAGTTTTTCCTTCGAGTTAGGTGGCTGGCTTTCAGGCTGCACGCACCCCCTGGGCAATGCTACTAGCCCCATAACCATGATTTGATTGGTGAGCTGCCATTTGTACGGGCCTGTCTCTACCCCGATTTTACAAAATGGAACAAGTCCCGTGACTCTCATCCACACTACACCCTAAACCGCTTCCACGCACAGGGAGGTCTTCGGAAGCTAAAACACTGTTTCTGTACACTGTTCTTTCTTCCAGTTGGAACGCTTGCGATTAGATTTCCATGCAAAAGTAGGGCCGCAGTGCTAGCTAAAACAAACACATGGGGAGTCTTGTCCTGCCTTTGGCTGGGGCCTGAGTCGCGCTCGTAAAAAGCTTCGTACTCCCTTGCAGTGCTCGCACCCACGCACACAACTGAAGGATTCCACCCTCAGGAGCGGCTGTTTTCAATGAAGCACAGGTTCTCTACCGAGTTTTTCCTTCGAGATGGGTGGCTGAATATCAGCCTGCGCACTCCGCGGGGGCAACGCTACTAGCCCCATAACCATGATTTGATTTGTGAGCTGCCATTTGTACGGGCCTGTCTCTACCCCGATTTTACGAAATGGCACCAGTCCCGTGACTCTCACCCACACTACACCCTAAACTGCTTCCTCCCACCGAGAGGTCGTCGGAAGCTAAAACACTGTTTCTGTACCCTGTTGGTTCTTCGAGTTAGAATGCTAGCGATTAGACTTCCATGCAAAAGTAGGGCCGCTGTGCTAGCTAAATGAAACACACCGGGAGTCTTGTCTTGCCTTTGATGGGGCCTGAGTCTCACGCGTAAAGAGCTTTGGACTCCCTTGCAGTGCTCTCAGGCATGCGCACAACAAAATGCTTCCACCCTCAGGAGGGGCTGTTTTCAATGAAGCACAGATCCTCTACCGAGTTTTTCCTTCGAGTTAGGTGGCTGGCTTTCAGCCTCCACGCACAACCCGGGGCAATGCTACTAGCCCCATAACCATGATGTGATTTGTGAGCTGCCTTCGGTACCGACCTGTCTCTACCCCGATTTTCCGAAGTGGAACCAGTCCTGTGGCTCTCACCCAAACTAAACCCGAAACTTCTTCCTCCCACAGAGAGGTCATTGGAAGCTAAAACCCTGTTTCTGGACACTGTTGTTTGTTCGAGTAGAACCCTACTGATTAGACTTCAATGCAAAAGTAGGGCCGCTGTGCTAGCTTAGTCAAACACATGGGGAGTGTTGTTCTGCCTTTTGCTGGGGCCTGAGTTTCACTCGTGAAAAGGTTTGGAATCCCTTTCAGTGCTCTCACGCACGCACACAACAAAATGCTTCCGCCCTCAGTAGCGGCTGTTGTCGCTGAAGCACGGATTCTCTACCGAGGTTTCCTTCGTGTTAGGTGGCTGACTTTCAGCCTGCACGCTCCCCCGTGGCCACGCTCCTAGCCCCATAAACATGATGTGATTTGTGAGCTGCCTTCTGTTCCGGCCTGTCTCTACCCCGATTTTACGAAATGGAACCCATCCCCAGGCTCTCACACACAGTACACCCTAAACGGCTTCCTCCCACAGAGAGGTCGTCGGAAGCTAAAACCCTGTTTCTGTACACGGTTGTTTGTTCGAGTTAGAACCCTACCGATTAGACTTCAATGCAAAAGTAGGGCCGCAGTGCATGCTAGGTCAAACACACCGGGAGTCTTGTCCTGCCTTTTGGTGGGGCCTGAGTCTCATTCGTAAGAGCTTTAGACTCCCTGGCAGTGCTCTCACGCACGCACACAACAAAATGCTTCCACCCTCCGGAGCGGCTCTTTTTGCTGAAGCACGGATTCTCTAGCGAGTTTTTCCTTCGAGGTAGGTGGCTGAATTTCAGCCTGCACGCTCCCCTGGGGCACCGCTACTAGCCCCATAACCATGATGTGATTTGTGAGCTGCCTTCTGTACCGGCCTGTCTCTACCCCGATTTTACGAAATGGAACTCATCCCCAGGCTCTCACCCACAGTACACCCTAAACGGCTTCCTCCCACAGAGAGGTCGTCGGAAGATAAAACAGTGTTTCTGTACACTCTTGTTTCTTCGAGTTAGAATTCTAGCGATTCGACTTCTATGCAAAAGTAGGGCCGCTGTGCTAGCTAAATGAAACACACCGGGAGTCTTGTCTTGCCTTTGCTGGGGCCTGAGTCTCACTCGTAATGAGCTTTGGACTCCCTTGCAGTGCTCTCAGGCATGCACACAACAAAATGCTTCCACCCTCAGGGGCGGCTGTTTTCAATAAGCACGGATTCTGTACCGAGTTTTTCCTTCGAGTTAGGTGGCTGGCTTTCAGGCTGCACGCACCCCCTGGGCAATGCTACTAGCCCCATAACCATGATTTGATTGGTGAGCTGCCATTTGTACGGGCCTGTCTCTACCCCGATTTTACAAAATGGAACAAGTCCCGTGACTCTCATCCACACTACACCCTAAACGGCTTCCACGCACAGGGAGGTCTTCGGAAGCTAAAACACTGTTTCTGTACACTGTTCTTTCTTCCAGTTGGAACGCTTGCGATTAGATTTCCATGCAAAAGTAGGGCCGCAGTGCTAGCTAAAACAAACACATGGGGAGTCTTGTCCTGCCTTTGGCTGGGGCCTGAGTCGCGCTCGTAAAAAGCTTCGTACTCCCTTGCAGTGCTCGCACCCACGCACACAACTGAAGGATTCCACCCTCAGGAGCGGCTGTTTTCAATGAAGCACAGGTTCTCTACCGAGTTTTTCCTTCGAGATGGGTGGCTGAATATCAGCCTGCGCACTCCGCGGGGGCAACGCTACTAGCCCCATAACCATGATTTGATTTGTGAGCTGCCATTTGTACGGGCCTGTCTCTACCCCGATTTTACGAAATGGCACCAGTCCCGTGACTCTCACCCACACTACACCCTAAACTGCTTCCTCCCACAGAGAGGTCGTCGGAAGCTAAAACACTGTTTCTGTACCCTGTTGGTTCTTCGAGTTAGAATGCTAGCGATTAGACTTCCATGCAAAAGTAGGGCCGCTGTGCTAGCTAAATGAAACACACCGGGAGTCTTGTCTTGCCTTTGATGGGGCCTGAGTCTCACGCGTAAAGAGCTTTGGACTCCCTTGCAGTGCTCTCAGGCATGCGCACAACAAAATGCTTCCACCCTCAGGAGGGGCTGTTTTCAATGAAGCACAGATCCTCTACCGAGTTTTTCCTTCGAGTTAGGTGGCTGGCTTTCAGCCTCCACGCACAACCCGGGGCAATGCTACTAGCCCCATAACCATGATGTGATTTGTGAGCTGCCTTCGGTACCGACCTGTCTCTACCCCGATTTTCCGAAGTGGAACCAGTCCTGTGGCTCTCACCCAAACTAAACCCGAAACTTCTTCCTCCCACAGAGAGGTCATTGGAAGCTAAAACCCTGTTTCTGGACACTGTTGTTTGTTCGAGTAGAACCCTACTGATTAGACTTCAATGCAAAAGTAGGGCCGCTGTGCTAGCTTAGTCAAACACATGGGGAGTGTTGTTCTGCCTTTTGCTGGGGCCTGAGTTTCACTCGTGAAAAGGTTTGGAATCCCTTTCAGTGCTCTCACGCACGCACACAACAAAATGCTTCCGCCCTCAGTAGCGGCTGTTGTCGCTGAAGCACGGATTCTCTACCGAGGTTTCCTTCGTGTTAGGTGGCTGACTTTCAGCCTGCACGCTCCCCCGTGGCCACGCTCCTAGCCCCATAAACATGATGTGATTTGTGAGCTGCCTTCTGTTCCGGCCTGTCTCTACCCCGATTTTACGAAATGGAACCCATCCCCAGGCTCTCACACACAGTACACCCTAAACGGCTTCCTCCCACAGAGAGGTCGTCGGAAGCTAAAACCCTGTTTCTGTACACGGTTGTTTGTTCGAGTTAGAACCCTACCGATTAGACTTCAATGCAAAAGTAGGGCCGCAGTGCATGCTAGGTCAAACACACCGGGAGTCTTGTCCTGCCTTTTGGTGGGGCCTGAGTCTCATTCGTAAGAGCTTTAGACTCCCTGGCAGTGCTCTCACGCACGCACACAACAAAATGCTTCCACCCTCCGGAGCGGCTCTTTTTGCTGAAGCACGGATTCTCTAGCGAGTTTTTCCTTCGAGGTAGGTGGCTGAATTTCAGCCTGCACGCTCCCCTGGGGCACCGCTACTAGCCCCATAACCATGATGTGATTTGTGAGCTGCCTTCTGTACCGGCCTGTCTCTACCCCGATTTTACGAAATGGAACTCATCCCCAGGCTCTCACCCACAGTACACCCTAAACGGCTTCCTCCCACAGAGAGGTCGTCGGAAGATAAAACAGTGTTTCTGTACACTCTTGTTTCTTCGAGTTAGAATTCTAGCGATTCGACTTCTATGCAAAAGTAGGGCCGCTGTGCTAGCTAAATGAAACACACCGGGAGTCTTGTCTTGCCTTTGCTGGGGCCTGAGTCTCACTCGTAATGAGCTTTGGACTCCCTTGCAGTGCTCTCAGGCATGCACACAACAAAATGCTTCCACCCTCAGGGGCGGCTGTTTTCAATAAGCACGGATTCTGTACCGAGTTTTTCCTTCGAGTTAGGTGGCTGGCTTTCAGGCTGCACGCACCCCCTGGGCAATGCTACTAGCCCCATAACCATGATTTGATTGGTGAGCTGCCATTTGTACGGGCCTGTCTCTACCCCGATTTTACAAAATGGAACAAGTCCCGTGACTCTCATCCACACTACACCCTAAACGGCTTCCACGCACAGGGAGGTCTTCGGAAGCTAAAACACTGTTTCTGTACACTGTTCTTTCTTCCAGTTGGAACGCTTGCGATTAGATTTCCATGCAAAAGTAGGGCCGCAGTGCTAGCTAAAACAAACACATGGGGAGTCTTGTCCTGCCTTTGGCTGGGGCCTGAGTCGCGCTCGTAAAAAGCTTCGTACTCCCTTGCAGTGCTCGCACCCACGCACACAACTGAAGGATTCCACCCTCAGGAGCGGCTGTTTTCAATGAAGCACAGGTTCTCTACCGAGTTTTTCCTTCGAGATGGGTGGCTGAATATCAGCCTGCGCACTCCGCGGGGGCAACGCTACTAGCCCCATAACCATGATTTGATTTGTGAGCTGCCATTTGTACGGGCCTGTCTCTACCCCGATTTTACGAAATGGCACCAGTCCCGTGACTCTCACCCACACTACACCCTAAACTGCTTCCTCCCACCGAGAGGTCGTCGGAAGCTAAAACACTGTTTCTGTACCCTGTTGGTTCTTCGAGTTAGAATGCTAACGATTAGACTTCCATGCAAAAGTAGGGCCGCTGTGCTAGCTAAATGAAACACACCGGGAGTCTTGTCTTGCCTTTGATGGGGCCTGAGTCTCACGCGTAAAGAGCTTTGGACTCCCTTGCAGTGCTCTCAGGCATGCGCACAACAAAATGCTTCCACCCTCAGGAGGGGCTGTTTTCAATGAAGCACAGATCCTCTACCGAGTTTTTCCTTCGAGTTAGGTGGCTGGCTTTCAGCCTCCACGCACAACCCGGGGCAATGCTACTAGCCCCATAACCATGATGTGATTTGTGAGCTGCCTTCGGTACCGACCTGTCTCTACCCCGATTTTCCGAAGTGGAACCAGTCCTGTGGCTCTCACCCAAACTAAACCCGAAACTTCTTCCTCCCACAGAGAGGTCATTGGAAGCTAAAACCCTGTTTCTGGACACTGTTGTTTGTTCGAGTAGAACCCTACTGATTAGACTTCAATGCAAAAGTAGGGCCGCTGTGCTAGCTTAGTCAAACACATGGGGAGTGTTGTTCTGCCTTTTGCTGGGGCCTGAGTTTCACTCGTGAAAAGGTTTGGAATCCCTTTCAGTGCTCTCACGCACGCACACAACAAAATGCTTCCGCCCTCAGTAGCGGCTGTTGTCGCTGAAGCACGGATTCTCTACCGAGGTTTCCTTCGTGTTAGGTGGCTGACTTTCAGCCTGCACGCTCCCCCGTGGCCACGCTCCTAGCCCCATAAACATGATGTGATTTGTGAGCTGCCTTCTGTTCCGGCCTGTCTCTACCCCGATTTTACGAAATGGAACCCATCCCCAGGCTCTCACACACAGTACACCCTAAACGGCTTCCTCCCACAGAGAGGTCGTCGGAAGCTAAAACCCTGTTTCTGTACACGGTTGTTTGTTCGAGTTAGAACCCTACCGATTAGACTTCAATGCAAAAGTAGGGCCGCAGTGCATGCTAGGTCAAACACACCGGGAGTCTTGTCCTGCCTTTTGGTGGGGCCTGAGTCTCATTCGTAAGAGCTTTAGACTCCCTGGCAGTGCTCTCACGCACGCACACAACAAAATGCTTCCACCCTCCGGAGCGGCTCTTTTTGCTGAAGCACGGATTCTCTAGCGAGTTTTTCCTTCGAGGTAGGTGGCTGAATTTCAGCCTGCACGCTCCCCTGGGGCACCGCTACTAGCCCCATAACCATGATGTGATTTGTGAGCTGCCTTCTGTACCGGCCTGTCTCTACCCCGATTTTACGAAATGGAACTCATCCCCAGGCTCTCACCCACAGTACACCCTAAACGGCTTCCTCCCACAGAGAGGTCGTCGGAAGATAAAACAGTGTTTCTGTACACTCTTGTTTCTTCGAGTTAGAATTCTAGCGATTCGACTTCTATGCAAAAGTAGGGCCGCTGTGCTAGCTAAATGAAACACACCGGGAGTCTTGTCTTGCCTTTGCTGGGGCCTGAGTCTCACTCGTAATGAGCTTTGGACTCCCTTGCAGTGCTCTCAGGCATGCACACAACAAAATGCTTCCACCCTCAGGGGCGGCTGTTTTCAATAAGCACGGATTCTGTACCGAGTTTTTCCTTCGAGTTAGGTGGCTGGCTTTCAGGCTGCACGCACCCCCTGGGCAATGCTACTAGCCCCATAACCATGATTTGATTGGTGAGCTGCCATTTGTACGGGCCTGTCTCTACCCCGATTTTACAAAATGGAACAAGTCCCGTGACTCTCATCCACACTACACCCTAAACGGCTTCCACGCACAGGGAGGTCTTCGGAAGCTAAAACACTGTTTCTGTACACTGTTCTTTCTTCCAGTTGGAACGCTTGCGATTAGATTTCCATGCAAAAGTAGGGCCGCAGTGCTAGCTAAAACAAACACATGGGGAGTCTTGTCCTGCCTTTGGCTGGGGCCTGAGTCGCGCTCGTAAAAAGCTTCGTACTCCCTTGCAGTGCTCGCACCCACGCACACAACTGAAGGATTCCACCCTCAGGAGCGGCTGTTTTCAATGAAGCACAGGTTCTCTACCGAGTTTTTCCTTCGAGATGGGTGGCTGAATATCAGCCTGCGCACTCCGCGGGGGCAACGCTACTAGCCCCATAACCATGATTTGATTTGTGAGCTGCCATTTGTACGGGCCTGTCTCTACCCCGATTTTACGAAATGGCACCAGTCCCGTGACTCTCACCCACACTACACCCTAAACTGCTTCCTCCCACAGAGAGGTCGTCGGAAGCTAAAACACTGTTTCTGTACCCTGTTGGTTCTTCGAGTTAGAATGCTAGCGATTAGACTTCCATGCAAAAGTAGGGCCACTGTGCTAGCTAAATGAAACACACCGGGAGTCTTGTCTTGCCTTTGATGGGGCCTGAGTCTCACGCGTAAAGAGCTTTGGACTCCCTTGCAGTGCTCTCAGGCATGCGCACAACAAAATGCTTCCACCCTCAGGAGGGGCTGTTTTCAATGAAGCACAGATCCTCTACCGAGTTTTTCCTTCGAGTTAGGTGGCTGGCTTTCAGCCTCCACGCACAACCCGGGGCAATGCTACTAGCCCCATAACCATGATGTGATTTGTGAGCTGCCTTCGGTACCGACCTGTCTCTACCCCGATTTTCCGAAGTGGAACCAGTCCTGTGGCTCTCACCCAAACTAAACCCGAAACTTCTTCCTCCCACAGAGAGGTCATTGGAAGCTAAAACCCTGTTTCTGGACACTGTTGTTTGTTCGAGTAGAACCCTACTGATTAGACTTCAATGCAAAAGTAGGGCCGCTGTGCTAGCTTAGTCAAACACATGGGGAGTGTTGTTCTGCCTTTTGCTGGGGCCTGAGTTTCACTCGTGAAAAGGTTTGGAATCCCTTTCAGTGCTCTCACGCACGCACACAACAAAATGCTTCCGCCCTCAGTAGCGGCTGTTGTCGCTGAAGCACGGATTCTCTACCGAGGTTTCCTTCGTGTTAGGTGGCTGACTTTCAGCCTGCACGCTCCCCCGTGGCCACGCTCCTAGCCCCATAAACATGATGTGATTTGTGAGCTGCCTTCTGTTCCGGCCTGTCTCTACCCCGATTTTACGAAATGGAACCCATCCCCAGGCTCTCACACACAGTACACCCTAAACGGCTTCCTCCCACAGAGAGGTCGTCGGAAGCTAAAACCCTGTTTCTGTACACGGTTGTTTGTTCGAGTTAGAACCCTACCGATTAGACTTCAATGCAAAAGTAGGGCCGCAGTGCATGCTAGGTCAAACACACCGGGAGTCTTGTCCTGCCTTTTGGTGGGGCCTGAGTCTCATTCGTAAGAGCTTTAGACTCCCTGGCAGTGCTCTCACGCACGCACACAACAAAATGCTTCCACCCTCCGGAGCGGCTGTTTTTGCTGAAGCACGGATTCTCTAGCGAGTTTTTCCTTCGAGGTAGGTGGCTGAATTTCAGCCTGCACGCTCCCCTGGGGCACCGCTACTAGCCCCATAACCATGATGTGATTTGTGAGCTGCCTTCTGTACCGGCCTGTCTCTACCCCGATTTTACGAAATGGAACTCATCCCCAGGCTCTCACCCACAGTACACCCTAAACGGCTTCCTCCCACAGAGAGGTCGTCGGAAGATAAAACAGTGTTTCTGTACACTCTTGTTTCTTCGAGTTAGAATTCTAGCGATTCGACTTCTATGCAAAAGTAGGGCCGCTGTGCTAGCTAAATGAAACACACCGGGAGTCTTGTCTTGCCTTTGCTGGGGCCTGAGTCTCACTCGTAATGAGCTTTGGACTCCCTTGCAGTGCTCTCAGGCATGCACACAACAAAATGCTTCCACCCTCAGGGGCGGCTGTTTTCAATAAGCACGGATTCTGTACCGAGTTTTTCCTTCGAGTTAGGTGGCTGGCTTTCAGGCTGCACGCACCCCCTGGGCAATGCTACTAGCCCCATAACCATGATTTGATTGGTGAGCTGCCATTTGTACGGGCCTGTCTCTACCCCGATTTTACAAAATGGAACAAGTCCCGTGACTCTCATCCACACTACACCCTAAACGGCTTCCACGCACAGGGAGGTCTTCGGAAGCTAAAACACTGTTTCTGTACACTGTTCTTTCTTCCAGTTGGAACGCTTGCGATTAGATTTCCATGCAAAAGTAGGGCCGCAGTGCTAGCTAAAACAAACACATGGGGAGTCTTGTCCTGCCTTTGGCTGGGGCCTGAGTCGCGCTCGTAAAAAGCTTCGTACTCCCTTGCAGTGCTCGCACCCACGCACACAACTGAAGGATTCCACCCTCAGGAGCGGCTGTTTTCAATGAAGCACAGGTTCTCTACCGAGTTTTTCCTTCGAGATGGGTGGCTGAATATCAGCCTGCGCACTCCGCGGGGGCAACGCTACTAGCCCCATAACCATGATTTGATTTGTGAGCTGCCATTTGTACGGGCCTGTCTCTACCCCGATTTTACGAAATGGCACCAGTCCCGTGACTCTCACCCACACTACACCCTAAACTGCTTCCTCCCACCGAGAGGTCGTCGGAAGCTAAAACACTGTTTCTGTACCCTGTTGGTTCTTCGAGTTAGAATGCTAGCGATTAGACTTCCATGCAAAAGTAGGGCCACTGTGCTAGCTAAATGAAACACACCGGGAGTCTTGTCTTGCCTTTGATGGGGCCTGAGTCTCACGCGTAAAGAGCTTTGGACTCCCTTGCAGTGCTCTCAGGCATGCGCACAACAAAATGCTTCCACCCTCAGGAGGGGCTGTTTTCAATGAAGCACAGATCCTCTACCGAGTTTTTCCTTCGAGTTAGGTGGCTGGCTTTCGGCCTCCACGCACAACCCGGGGCAATGCTACTAGCCCCTTAACCATGATGTGATTTGTGAGCTGCCTTCGGTACCGACCTGTCTCTACCCCGATTTTCCGAAGTGGAACCAGTCCTGTGGCTCTCACCCAAACTAAACCCGAAACTTCTTCCTCCCACAGAGAGGTCATTGGAAGCTAAAACCCTGTTTCTGGACACTGTTGTTTGTTCGAGTAGAACCCTACTGATTAGACTTCAATGCAAAAGTAGGGCCGCTGTGCTAGCTTAGTCAAACACATGGGGAGTGTTGTTCTGCCTTTTGCTGGGGCCTGAGTTTCACTCGTGAAAAGGTTTGGAATCCCTTTCAGTGCTCTCACGCACGCACACAACAAAATGCTTCCGCCCTCAGTAGCGGCTGTTGTCGCTGAAGCACGGATTCTCTACCGAGGTTTCCTTCGTGTTAGGTGGCTGACTTTCAGCCTGCACGCTCCCCCGTGGCCACGCTCCTAGCCCCATAAACATGATGTGATTTGTGAGCTGCCTTCTGTTCCGGCCTGTCTCTACCCCGATTTTACGAAATGGAACCCATCCCCAGGCTCTCACACACAGTACACCCTAAACGGCTTCCTCCCACAGAGAGGTCGTCGGAAGCTAAAACCCTGTTTCTGTACACGGTTGTTTGTTCGAGTTAGAACCCTACCGATTAGACTTCAATGCAAAAGTAGGGCCGCAGTGCATGCTAGGTCAAACACACCGGGAGTCTTGTCCTGCCTTTTGGTGGGGCCTGAGTCTCATTCGTAAGAGCTTTAGACTCCCTGGCAGTGCTCTCACGCACGCACACAACAAAATGCTTCCACCCTCCGGAGCGGCTGTTTTTGCTGAAGCACGGATTCTCTAGCGAGTTTTTCCTTCGAGGTAGGTGGCTGAATTTCAGCCTGCACGCTCCCCTGGGGCACCGCTACTAGCCCCATAACCATGATGTGATTTGTGAGCTGCCTTCTGTACCGGCCTGTCTCTACCCCGATTTTACGAAATGGAACTCATCCCCAGGCTCTCACCCACAGTACACCCTAAACGGCTTCCTCCCACAGAGAGGTCGTCGGAAGATAAAACAGTGTTTCTGTACACTCTTGTTTCTTCGAGTTAGAATTCTAGCGATTCGACTTCTATGCAAAAGTAGGGCCGCTGTGCTAGCTAAATGAAACACACCGGGAGTCTTGTCTTGCCTTTGCTGGGGCCTGAGTCTCACTCGTAATGAGCTTTGGACTCCCTTGCAGTGCTCTCAGGCATGCACACAACAAAATGCTTCCACCCTCAGGGGCGGCTGTTTTCAATAAGCACGGATTCTGTACCGAGTTTTTCCTTCGAGTTAGGTGGCTGGCTTTCAGGCTGCACGCACCCCCTGGGCAATGCTACTAGCCCCATAACCATGATTTGATTGGTGAGCTGCCATTTGTACGGGCCTGTCTCTACCCCGATTTTACAAAATGGAACAAGTCCCGTGACTCTCATCCACACTACACCCTAAACGGCTTCCACGCACAGGGAGGTCTTCGGAAGCTAAAACACTGTTTCTGTACACTGTTCTTTCTTCCAGTTGGAACGCTTGCGATTAGATTTCCATGCAAAAGTAGGGCCGCAGTGCTAGCTAAAACAAACACATGGGGAGTCTTGTCCTGCCTTTGGCTGGGGCCTGAGTCGCGCTCGTAAAAAGCTTCGTACTCCCTTGCAGTGCTCGCACCCACGCACACAACTGAAGGATTCCACCCTCAGGAGCGGCTGTTTTCAATGAAGCACAGGTTCTCTACCGAGTTTTTCCTTCGAGATGGGTGGCTGAATATCAGCCTGCGCACTCCGCGGGGGCAACGCTACTAGCCCCATAACCATGATTTGATTTGTGAGCTGCCATTTGTACGGGCCTGTCTCTACCCCGATTTTACGAAATGGCACCAGTCCCGTGACTCTCACCCACACTACACCCTAAACTGCTTCCTCCCACCGAGAGGTCGTCGGAAGCTAAAACACTGTTTCTGTACCCTGTTGGTTCTTCGAGTTAGAATGCTAACGATTAGACTTCCATGCAAAAGTAGGGCCACTGTGCTAGCTAAATGAAACACACCGGGAGTCTTGTCTTGCCTTTGATGGGGCCTGAGTCTCACGCGTAAAGAGCTTTGGACTCCCTTGCAGTGCTCTCAGGCATGCGCACAACAAAATGCTTCCACCCTCAGGAGGGGCTGTTTTCAATGAAGCACAGATCCTGTACCGAGTTTTTCCTTCGAGTTAGGTGGCTGGCTTTCAGCCTCCACGCACAACCCGGGGCAATGCTACTAGCCCCATAACCATGATGTGATTTGTGAGCTGCCTTCGGTACCGACCTGTCTCTACCCCGATTTTCCGAAGTGGAACCAGTCCTGTGGCTCTCACCCAAACTAAACCCGAAACTTCTTCCTCCCACAGAGAGGTCATTGGAAGCTAAAACCCTGTTTCTGGACACTGTTGTTTGTTCGAGTAGAACCCTACTGATTAGACTTCAATGCAAAAGTAGGGCCGCTGTGCTAGCTTAGTCAAACACATGGGGAGTGTTGTTCTGCCTTTTGCTGGGGCCTGAGTTTCACTCGTGAAAAGGTTTGGAATCCCTTTCAGTGCTCTCACGCACGCACACAACAAAATGCTTCCGCCCTCAGTAGCGGCTGTTGTCGCTGAAGCACGGATTCTCTACCGAGGTTTCCTTCGTGTTAGGTGGCTGACTTTCAGCCTGCACGCTCCCCCGTGGCCACGCTCCTAGCCCCATAAACATGATGTGATTTGTGAGCTGCCTTCTGTTCCGGCCTGTCTCTACCCCGATTTTACGAAATGGAACCCATCCCCAGGCTCTCACACACAGTACACCCTAAACGGCTTCCTCCCACAGAGAGGTCGTCGGAAGCTAAAACCCTGTTTCTGTACACGGTTGTTTGTTCGAGTTAGAACCCTACCGATTAGACTTCAATGCAAAAGTAGGGCCGCAGTGCATGCTAGGTCAAACACACCGGGAGTCTTGTCCTGCCTTTTGGTGGGGCCTGAGTCTCATTCGTAAGAGCTTTAGACTCCCTGGCAGTGCTCTCACGCACGCACACAACAAAATGCTTCCACCCTCCGGAGCGGCTCTTTTTGCTGAAGCACGGATTCTCTAGCGAGTTTTTCCTTCGAGGTAGGTGGCTGAATTTCAGCCTGCACGCTCCCCTGGGGCACCGCTACTAGCCCCATAACCATGATGTGATTTGTGAGCTGCCTTCTGTACCGGCCTGTCTCTACCCCGATTTTACGAAATGGAACTCATCCCCAGGCTCTCACCCACAGTACACCCTAAACGGCTTCCTCCCACAGAGAGGTCGTCGGAAGATAAAACAGTGTTTCTGTACACTCTTGTTTCTTCGAGTTAGAATTCTAGCGATTCGACTTCTATGCAAAAGTAGGGCCGCTGTGCTAGCTAAATGAAACACACCGGGAGTCTTGTCTTGCCTTTGCTGGGGCCTGAGTCTCACTCGTAATGAGCTTTGGACTCCCTTGCAGTGCTCTCAGGCATGCACACAACAAAATGCTTCCACCCTCAGGGGCGGCTGTTTTCAATAAGCACGGATTCTGTACCGAGTTTTTCCTTCGAGTTAGGTGGCTGGCTTTCAGGCTGCACGCACCCCCTGGGCAATGCTACTAGCCCCATAACCATGATTTGATTGGTGAGCTGCCATTTGTACGGGCCTGTCTCTACCCCGATTTTACAAAATGGAACAAGTCCCGTGACTCTCATCCACACTACACCCTAAACGGCTTCCACGCACAGGGAGGTCTTCGGAAGCTAAAACACTGTTTCTGTACACTGTTCTTTCTTCCAGTTGGAACGCTTGCGATTAGATTTCCATGCAAAAGTAGGGCCGCAGTGCTAGCTAAAACAAACACATGGGGAGTCTTGTCCTGCCTTTGGCTGGGGCCTGAGTCGCGCTCGTAAAAAGCTTCGTACTCCCTTGCAGTGCTCGCACCCACGCACACAACTAAAGGATTCCACCCTCAGGAGCGGCTGTTTTCAATGAAGCACAGGTTCTCTACCGAGGTTTTCCTTCGAGATGGGTGGCTGAATATCAGCCTGCGCACTCCGCGGGGGCAACGCTACTAGCCCCATAACCATGATTTGATTTGTGAGCTGCCATTTGTACGGGCCTGTCTCTACCCCGATTTTACGAAATGGCACCAGTCCCGTGACTCTCACCCACACTACACCCTAAACTGCTTCCTCCCACAGAGAGGTCGTCGGAAGCTAAAACACTGTTTCTGTACCCTGTTGGTTCTTCGAGTTAGAATGCTAGCGATTAGACTTCCATGCAAAAGTAGGGCCACTGTGCTAGCTAAATGAAACACACCGGGAGTCTTGTCTTGCCTTTGATGGGGCCTGAGTCTCACGCGTAAAGAGCTTTGGACTCCCTTGCAGTGCTCTCAGGCATGCGCACAACAAAATGCTTCCACCCTCAGGAGGGGCTGTTTTCAATGAAGCACAGATCCTCTACCGAGTTTTTCCTTCGAGTTAGGTGGCTGGCTTTCGGCCTCCACGCACAACCCGGGGCAATGCTACTAGCCCCATAACCATGATGTGATTTGTGAGCTGCCTTCGGTACCGACCTGTCTCTACCCCGATTTTCCGAAGTGGAACCAGTCCTGTGGCTCTCACCCAAACTAAACCCGAAACTTCTTCCTCCCACAGAGAGGTCATTGGAAGCTAAAACCCTGTTTCTGGACACTGTTGTTTGTTCGAGTAGAACCCTACTGATTAGACTTCAATGCAAAAGTAGGGCCGCTGTGCTAGCTTAGTCAAACACATGGGGAGTGTTGTTCTGCCTTTTGCTGGGGCCTGAGTTTCACTCGTGAAAAGGTTTGGAATCCCTTTCAGTGCTCTCACGCACGCACACAACAAAATGCTTCCGCCCTCAGTAGCGGCTGTTGTCGCTGAAGCACGGATTCTCTACCGAGGTTTCCTTCGTGTTAGGTGGCTGACTTTCAGCCTGCACGCTCCCCCGTGGCCACGCTCCTAGCCCCATAAACATGATGTGATTTGTGAGCTGCCTTCTGTTCCGGCCTGTCTCTACCCCGATTTTACGAAATGGAACCCATCCCCAGGCTCTCACACACAGTACACCCTAAACGGCTTCCTCCCACAGAGAGGTCGTCGGAAGCTAAAACCCTGTTTCTGTACACGGTTGTTTGTTCGAGTTAGAACCCTACCGATTAGACTTCAATGCAAAAGTAGGGCCGCAGTGCATGCTAGGTCAAACACACCGGGAGTCTTGTCCTGCCTTTTGGTGGGGCCTGAGTCTCATTCGTAAGAGCTTTAGACTCCCTGGCAGTGCTCTCACGCACGCACACAACAAAATGCTTCCACCCTCCGGAGCGGCTCTTTTTGCTGAAGCACGGATTCTCTAGCGAGTTTTTCCTTCGAGGTAGGTGGCTGAATTTCAGCCTGCACGCTCCCCTGGGGCACCGCTACTAGCCCCATAACCATGATGTGATTTGTGAGCTGCCTTCTGTACCGGCCTGTCTCTACCCCGATTTTACGAAATGGAACTCATCCCCAGGCTCTCACCCACAGTACACCCTAAACGGCTTCCTCCCACAGAGAGGTCGTCGGAAGATAAAACAGTGTTTCTGTACACTCTTGTTTCTTCGAGTTAGAATTCTAGCGATTCGACTTCTATGCAAAAGTAGGGCCGCTGTGCTAGCTAAATGAAACACACCGGGAGTCTTGTCTTGCCTTTGCTGGGGCCTGAGTCTCACTCGTAATGAGCTTTGGACTCCCTTGCAGTGCTCTCAGGCATGCACACAACAAAATGCTTCCACCCTCAGGGGCGGCTGTTTTCAATAAGCACGGATTCTGTACCGAGTTTTTCCTTCGAGTTAGGTGGCTGGCTTTCAGGCTGCACGCACCCCCTGGGCAATGCTACTAGCCCCATAACCATGATTTGATTGGTGAGCTGCCATTTGTACGGGCCTGTCTCTACCCCGATTTTACAAAATGGAACAAGTCCCGTGACTCTCATCCACACTACACCCTAAACGGCTTCCACGCACAGGGAGGTCTTCGGAAGCTAAAACACTGTTTCTGTACACTGTTCTTTCTTCCAGTTGGAACGCTTGCGATTAGATTTCCATGCAAAAGTAGGGCCGCAGTGCTAGCTAAAACAAACACATGGGGAGTCTTGTCCTGCCTTTGGCTGGGGCCTGAGTCGCGCTCGTAAAAAGCTTCGTACTCCCTTGCAGTGCTCGCACCCACGCACACAACTGAAGGATTCCACCCTCAGGAGCGGCTGTTTTCAATGAAGCACAGGTTCTCTACCGAGTTTTTCCTTCGAGATGGGTGGCTGAATATCAGCCTGCGCACTCCGCGGGGGCAACGCTACTAGCCCCATAACCATGATTTGATTTGTGAGCTGCCATTTGTACGGGCCTGTCTCTACCCCGATTTTACGAAATGGCACCAGTCCCGTGACTCTCACCCACACTACACCCTAAACTGCTTCCTCCCACCGAGAGGTCGTCGGAAGCTAAAACACTGTTTCTGTACCCTGTTGGTTCTTCGAGTTAGAATGCTAACGATTAGACTTCCATGCAAAAGTAGGGCCACTGTGCTAGCTAAATGAAACACACCGGGAGTCTTGTCTTGCCTTTGATGGGGCCTGAGTCTCACGCGTAAAGAGCTTTGGACTCCCTTGCAGTGCTCTCAGGCATGCGCACAACAAAATGCTTCCACCCTCAGGAGGGGCTGTTTTCAATGAAGCACAGATCCTGTACCGAGTTTTTCCTTCGAGTTAGGTGGCTGGCTTTCAGCCTCCACGCACAACCCGGGGCAATGCTACTAGCCCCATAACCATGATGTGATTTGTGAGCTGCCTTCGGTACCGACCTGTCTCTACCCCGATTTTCCGAAGTGGAACCAGTCCTGTGGCTCTCACCCAAACTAAACCCGAAACTTCTTCCTCCCACAGAGAGGTCATTGGAAGCTAAAACCCTGTTTCTGGACACTGTTGTTTGTTCGAGTAGAACCCTACTGATTAGACTTCAATGCAAAAGTAGGGCCGCTGTGCTAGCTTAGTCAAACACATGGGGAGTGTTGTTCTGCCTTTTGCTGGGGCCTGAGTTTCACTCGTGAAAAGGTTTGGAATCCCTTTCAGTGCTCTCACGCACACACACAACAAAATGCTTCCGCCCTCAGTAGCGGCTGTTGTCGCTGAAGCACGGATTCTCTACCGAGGTTTCCTTCGTGTTAGGTGGCTGACTTTCAGCCTGCACGCTCCCCCGTGGCCACGCTCCTAGCCCCATAAACATGATGTGATTTGTGAGCTGCCTTCTGTTCCGGCCTGTCTCTACCCCGATTTTACGAAATGGAACCCATCCCCAGGCTCTCACACACAGTACACCCTAAACGGCTTCCTCCCACAGAGAGGTCGTCGGAAGCTAAAACCCTGTTTCTGTACACGGTTGTTTGTTCGAGTTAGAACCCTACCGATTAGACTTCAATGCAAAAGTAGGGCCGCAGTGCATGCTAGGTCAAACACACCGGGAGTCTTGTCCTGCCTTTTGGTGGGGCCTGAGTCTCATTCGTAAGAGCTTTAGACTCCCTGGCAGTGCTCTCACGCACGCACACAACAAAATGCTTCCACCCTCCGGAGCGGCTCTTTTTGCTGAAGCACGGATTCTCTAGCGAGTTTTTCCTTCGAGGTAGGTGGCTGAATTTCAGCCTGCACGCTCCCCTGGGGCACCGCTACTAGCCCCATAACCATGATGTGATTTGTGAGCTGCCTTCTGTACCGGCCTGTCTCTACCCCGATTTTACGAAATGGAACTCATCCCCAGGCTCTCACCCACAGTACACCCTAAACGGCTTCCTCCCACAGAGAGGTCGTCGGAAGATAAAACAGTGTTTCTGTACACTCTTGTTTCTTCGAGTTAGAATTCTAGCGATTCGACTTCTATGCAAAAGTAGGGCCGCTGTGCTAGCTAAATGAAACACACCGGGAGTCTTGTCTTGCCTTTGCTGGGGCCTGAGTCTCACTCGTAATGAGCTTTGGACTCCCTTGCAGTGCTCTCAGGCATGCACACAACAAAATGCTTCCACCCTCAGGGGCGGCTGTTTTCAATAAGCACGGATTCTGTACCGAGTTTTTCCTTCGAGTTAGGTGGCTGGCTTTCAGGCTGCACGCACCCCCTGGGCAATGCTACTAGCCCCATAACCATGATTTGATTGGTGAGCTGCCATTTGTACGGGCCTGTCTCTACCCCGATTTTACAAAATGGAACAAGTCCCGTGACTCTCATCCACACTACACCCTAAACGGCTTCCACGCACAGGGAGGTCTTCGGAAGCTAAAACACTGTTTCTGTACACTGTTCTTTCTTCCAGTTGGAACGCTTGCGATTAGATTTCCATGCAAAAGTAGGGCCGCAGTGCTAGCTAAAACAAACACATGGGGAGTCTTGTCCTGCCTTTGGCTGGGGCCTGAGTCGCGCTCGTAAAAAGCTTCGTACTCCCTTGCAGTGCTCGCACCCACGCACACAACTAAAGGATTCCACCCTCAGGAGCGGCTGTTTTCAATGAAGCACAGGTTCTCTACCGAGGTTTTCCTTCGAGATGGGTGGCTGAATATCAGCCTGCGCACTCCGCGGGGGCAACGCTACTAGCCCCATAACCATGATTTGATTTGTGAGCTGCCATTTGTACGGGCCTGTCTCTACCCCGATTTTACGAAATGGCACCAGTCCCGTGACTCTCACCCACACTACACCCTAAACTGCTTCCTCCCACAGAGAGGTCGTCGGAAGCTAAAACACTGTTTCTGTACCCTGTTGGTTCTTCGAGTTAGAATGCTAGCGATTAGACTTCCATGCAAAAGTAGGGCCACTGTGCTAGCTAAATGAAACACACCGGGAGTCTTGTCTTGCCTTTGATGGGGCCTGAGTCTCACGCGTAAAGAGCTTTGGACTCCCTTGCAGTGCTCTCAGGCATGCGCACAACAAAATGCTTCCACCCTCAGGAGGGGCTGTTTTCAATGAAGCACAGATCCTGTACCGAGTTTTTCCTTCGAGTTAGGTGGCTGGCTTTCGGCCTCCACGCACAACCCGGGGCAATGCTACTAGCCCCATAACCATGATGTGATTTGTGAGCTGCCTTCGGTACCGACCTGTCTCTACCCCGATTTTCCGAAGTGGAACCAGTCCTGTGGCTCTCACCCAAACTAAACCCGAAACTTCTTCCTCCCACAGAGAGGTCATTGGAAGCTAAAACCCTGTTTCTGGACACTGTTGTTTGTTCGAGTAGAACCCTACTGATTAGACTTCAATGCAAAAGTAGGGCCGCTGTGCTAGCTTAGTCAAACACATGGGGAGTGTTGTTCTGCCTTTTGCTGGGGCCTGAGTTTCACTCGTGAAAAGGTTTGGAATCCCTTTCAGTGCTCTCACGCACGCACACAACAAAATGCTTCCGCCCTCAGTAGCGGCTGTTGTCGCTGAAGCACGGATTCTCTACCGAGGTTTCCTTCGTGTTAGGTGGCTGACTTTCAGCCTGCACGCTCCCCCGTGGCCACGCTCCTAGCCCCATAAACATGATGTGATTTGTGAGCTGCCTTCTGTTCCGGCCTGTCTCTACCCCGATTTTACGAAATGGAACCCATCCCCAGGCTCTCACACACAGTACACCCTAAACGGCTTCCTCCCACAGAGAGGTCGTCGGAAGCTAAAACCCTGTTTCTGTACACGGTTGTTTGTTCGAGTTAGAACCCTACCGATTAGACTTCAATGCAAAAGTAGGGCCGCAGTGCATGCTAGGTCAAACACACCGGGAGTCTTGTCCTGCCTTTTGGTGGGGCCTGAGTCTCATTCGTAAGAGCTTTAGACTCCCTGGCAGTGCTCTCACGCACGCACACAACAAAATGCTTCCACCCTCCGGAGCGGCTCTTTTTGCTGAAGCACGGATTCTCTAGCGAGTTTTTCCTTCGAGGTAGGTGGCTGAATTTCAGCCTGCACGCTCCCCTGGGGCACCGCTACTAGCCCCATAACCATGATGTGATTTGTGAGCTGCCTTCTGTACCGGCCTGTCTCTACCCCGATTTTACGAAATGGAACTCATCCCCAGGCTCTCACCCACAGTACACCCTAAACGGCTTCCTCCCACAGAGAGGTCGTCGGAAGATAAAACAGTGTTTCTGTACACTCTTGTTTCTTCGAGTTAGAATTCTAGCGATTCGACTTCTATGCAAAAGTAGGGCCGCTGTGCTAGCTAAATGAAACACACCGGGAGTCTTGTCTTGCCTTTGCTGGGGCCTGAGTCTCACTCGTAATGAGCTTTGGACTCCCTTGCAGTGCTCTCAGGCATGCACACAACAAAATGCTTCCACCCTCAGGGGCGGCTGTTTTCAATAAGCACGGATTCTGTACCGAGTTTTTCCTTCGAGTTAGGTGGCTGGCTTTCAGGCTGCACGCACCCCCTGGGCAATGCTACTAGCCCCATAACCATGATTTGATTGGTGAGCTGCCATTTGTACGGGCCTGTCTCTACCCCGATTTTACAAAATGGAACAAGTCCCGTGACTCTCATCCACACTACACCCTAAACGGCTTCCACGCACAGGGAGGTCTTCGGAAGCTAAAACACTGTTTCTGTACACTGTTCTTTCTTCCAGTTGGAACGCTTGCGATTAGATTTCCATGCAAAAGTAGGGCCGCAGTGCTAGCTAAAACAAACACATGGGGAGTCTTGTCCTGCCTTTGGCTGGGGCCTGAGTCGCGCTCGTAAAAAGCTTCGTACTCCCTTGCAGTGCTCGCACCCACGCACACAACTGAAGGATTCCACCCTCAGGAGCGGCTGTTTTCAATGAAGCACAGGTTCTCTACCGAGGTTTTCCTTCGAGATGGGTGGCTGAATATCAGCCTGCGCACTCCGCGGGGGCAACGCTACTAGCCCCATAACCATGATTTGATTTGTGAGCTGCCATTTGTACGGGCCTGTCTCTACCCCGATTTTACGAAATGGCACCAGTCCCGTGACTCTCACCCACACTACACCCTAAACTGCTTCCTCCCACCGAGAGGTCGTCGGAAGCTAAAACACTGTTTCTGTACCCTGTTGGTTCTTCGAGTTAGAATGCTAGCGATTAGACTTCCATGCAAAAGTAGGGCCACTGTGCTAGCTAAATGAAACACACCGGGAGTCTTGTCTTGCCTTTGATGGGGCCTGAGTCTCACGCGTAAAGAGCTTTGGACTCCCTTGCAGTGCTCTCAGGCATGCGCACAACAAAATGCTTCCACCCTCAGGAGGGGCTGTTTTCAATGAAGCACAGATCCTCTACCGAGTTTTTCCTTCGAGTTAGGTGGCTGGCTTTCAGCCTCCACGCACAACCCGGGGCAATGCTACTAGCCCCATAACCATGATGTGATTTGTGAGCTGCCTTCGGTACCGACCTGTCTCTACCCCGATTTTCCGAAGTGGAACCAGTCCTGTGGCTCTCACCCAAACTAAACCCGAAACTTCTTCCTCCCACAGAGAGGTCATTGGAAGCTAAAACCCTGTTTCTGGACACTGTTGTTTGTTCGAGTAGAACCCTACTGATTAGACTTCAATGCAAAAGTAGGGCCGCTGTGCTAGCTTAGTCAAACACATGGGGAGTGTTGTTCTGCCTTTTGCTGGGGCCTGAGTTTCACTCGTGAAAAGGTTTGGAATCCCTT
Organism: Halichoerus grypus; assembly: GCF_964656455.1. Taxonomy (NCBI): domain Eukaryota; kingdom Metazoa; phylum Chordata; class Mammalia; order Carnivora; family Phocidae; genus Halichoerus; species Halichoerus grypus. The sequence goes on along the minus strand of NC_135727.1, from coordinate 76,919,327 downwards.
TCAGTGCTCTCACGCACGCACACAACAAAATGCTTCCGCCCTCAGTAGCGGCTGTTGTCGCTGAAGCACGGATTCTCTACCGAGGTTTCCTTCGTGTTAGGTGGCTGACTTTCAGCCTGCACGCTCCCCCGTGGCCACGCTCCTAGCCCCATAAACATGATGTGATTTGTGAGCTGCCTTCTGTTCCGGCCTGTCTCTACCCCGATTTTACGAAATGGAACCCATCCCCAGGCTCTCACACACAGTACACCCTAAACGGCTTCCTCCCACAGAGAGGTCGTCGGAAGCTAAAACCCTGTTTCTGTACACGGTTGTTTGTTCGAGTTAGAACCCTACCGATTAGACTTCAATGCAAAAGTAGGGCCGCAGTGCATGCTAGGTCAAACACACCGGGAGTCTTGTCCTGCCTTTTGGTGGGGCCTGAGTCTCATTCGTAAGAGCTTTAGACTCCCTGGCAGTGCTCTCACGCACGCACACAACAAAATGCTTCCACCCTCCGGAGCGGCTCTTTTTGCTGAAGCACGGATTCTCTAGCGAGTTTTTCCTTCGAGGTAGGTGGCTGAATTTCAGCCTGCACGCTCCCCTGGGGCACCGCTACTAGCCCCATAACCATGATGTGATTTGTGAGCTGCCTTCTGTACCGGCCTGTCTCTACCCCGATTTTACGAAATGGAACTCATCCCCAGGCTCTCACCCACAGTACACCCTAAACGGCTTCCTCCCACAGAGAGGTCGTCGGAAGATAAAACAGTGTTTCTGTACACTCTTGTTTCTTCGAGTTAGAATTCTAGCGATTCGACTTCTATGCAAAAGTAGGGCCGCTGTGCTAGCTAAATGAAACACACCGGGAGTCTTGTCTTGCCTTTGCTGGGGCCTGAGTCTCACTCGTAATGAGCTTTGGACTCCCTTGCAGTGCTCTCAGGCATGCACACAACAAAATGCTTCCACCCTCAGGGGCGGCTGTTTTCAATAAGCACGGATTCTGTACCGAGTTTTTCCTTCGAGTTAGGTGGCTGGCTTTCAGGCTGCACGCACCCCCTGGGCAATGCTACTAGCCCCATAACCATGATTTGATTGGTGAGCTGCCATTTGTACGGGCCTGTCTCTACCCCGATTTTACAAAATGGAACAAGTCCCGTGACTCTCATCCACACTACACCCTAAACGGCTTCCACGCACAGGGAGGTCTTCGGAAGCTAAAACACTGTTTCTGTACACTGTTCTTTCTTCCAGTTGGAACGCTTGCGATTAGATTTCCATGCAAAAGTAGGGCCGCAGTGCTAGCTAAAACAAACACATGGGGAGTCTTGTCCTGCCTTTGGCTGGGGCCTGAGTCGCGCTCGTAAAAAGCTTCGTACTCCCTTGCAGTGCTCGCACCCACGCACACAACTGAAGGATTCCACCCTCAGGAGCGGCTGTTTTCAATGAAGCACAGGTTCTCTACCGAGGTTTTCCTTCGAGATGGGTGGCTGAATATCAGCCTGCGCACTCCGCGGGGGCAACGCTACTAGCCCCATAACCATGATTTGATTTGTGAGCTGCCATTTGTACGGGCCTGTCTCTACCCCGATTTTACGAAATGGCACCAGTCCCGTGACTCTCACCCACACTACACCCTAAACTGCTTCCTCCCACAGAGAGGTCGTCGGAAGCTAAAACACTGTTTCTGTACCCTGTTGGTTCTTCGAGTTAGAATGCTAGCGATTAGACTTCCATGCAAAAGTAGGGCCACTGTGCTAGCTAAATGAAACACACCGGGAGTCTTGTCTTGCCTTTGATGGGGCCTGAGTCTCACGCGTAAAGAGCTTTGGACTCCCTTGCAGTGCTCTCAGGCATGCGCACAACAAAATGCTTCCACCCTCAGGAGGGGCTGTTTTCAATGAAGCACAGATCCTCTACCGAGTTTTTCCTTCGAGTTAGGTGGCTGGCTTTCGGCCTCCACGCACAACCCGGGGCAATGCTACTAGCCCCATAACCATGATGTGATTTGTGAGCTGCCTTCGGTACCGACCTGTCTCTACCCCGATTTTCCGAAGTGGAACCAGTCCTGTGGCTCTCACCCAAACTAAACCCGAAACTTCTTCCTCCCACAGAGAGGTCATTGGAAGCTAAAACCCTGTTTCTGGACACTGTTGTTTGTTCGAGTAGAACCCTACTGATTAGACTTCAATGCAAAAGTAGGGCCGCTGTGCTAGCTTAGTCAAACACATGGGGAGTGTTGTTCTGCCTTTTGCTGGGGCCTGAGTTTCACTCGTGAAAAGGTTTGGAATCCCTTTCAGTGCTCTCACGCACGCACACAACAAAATGCTTCCGCCCTCAGTAGCGGCTGTTGTCGCTGAAGCACGGATTCTCTACCGAGGTTTCCTTCGTGTTAGGTGGCTGACTTTCAGCCTGCACGCTCCCCCGTGGCCACGCTCCTAGCCCCATAAACATGATGTGATTTGTGAGCTGCCTTCTGTTCCGGCCTGTCTCTACCCCGATTTTACGAAATGGAACCCATCCCCAGGCTCTCACACACAGTACACCCTAAACGGCTTCCTCCCACAGAGAGGTCGTCGGAAGCTAAAACCCTGTTTCTGTACACGGTTGTTTGTTCGAGTTAGAACCCTACCGATTAGACTTCAATTCAAAAGTAGGGCCGCAGTGCATGCTAGGTCAAACACACCGGGAGTCTTGTCCTGCCTTTTGGTGGGGCCTGAGTCTCATTCGTAAGAGCTTTAGACTCCCTGGCAGTGCTCTCACGCACGCACACAACAAAATGCTTCCACCCTCCGGAGCGGCTCTTTTTGCTGAAGCACGGATTCTCTAGCGAGTTTTTCCTTCGAGGTAGGTGGCTGAATTTCAGCCTGCACGCTCCCCTGGGGCACCGCTACTAGCCCCATAAACATGATGTGATTTGTGAGCTGCCTTCTGTACCGGCCTGTCTCTACCCCGATTTTACGAAATGGAACTCATCCCCAGGCTCTCACCCACAGTACACCCTAAACGGCTTCCTCCCACAGAGAGGTCGTCGGAAGATAAAACAGTGTTTCTGTACACTCTTGTTTCTTCGAGTTAGAATTCTAGCGATTCGACTTCTATGCAAAAGTAGGGCCGCTGTGCTAGCTAAATGAAACACACCGGGAGTCTTGTCTTGCCTTTGCTGGGGCCTGAGTCTCACTCGTAATGAGCTTTGGACTCCCTTGCAGTGCTCTCAGGCATGCACACAACAAAATGCTTCCACCCTCAGGGGCGGCTGTTTTCAATAAGCACGGATTCTGTACCGAGTTTTTCCTTCGAGTTAGGTGGCTGGCTTTCAGGCTGCACGCACCCCCTGGGCAATGCTACTAGCCCCATAACCATGATTTGATTGGTGAGCTGCCATTTGTACGGGCCTGTCTCTACCCCGATTTTACAAAATGGAACAAGTCCCGTGACTCTCATCCACACTACACCCTAAACGGCTTCCACGCACAGGGAGGTCTTCGGAAGCTAAAACACTGTTTCTGTACACTGTTCTTTCTTCCAGTTGGAACGCTTGCGATTAGATTTCCATGCAAAAGTAGGGCCGCAGTGCTAGCTAAAACAAACACATGGGGAGTCTTGTCCTGCCTTTGGCTGGGGCCTGAGTCGCGCTCGTAAAAAGCTTCGTACTCCCTTGCAGTGCTCGCACCCACGCACACAACTGAAGGATTCCACCCTCAGGAGCGGCTGTTTTCAATGAAGCACAGGTTCTCTACCGAGTTTTTCCTTCGAGATGGGTGGCTGAATATCAGCCTGCGCACTCCGCGGGGGCAACGCTACTAGCCCCATAACCATGATTTGATTTGTGAGCTGCCATTTGTACGGGCCTGTCTCTACCCCGATTTTACGAAATGGCACCAGTCCCGTGACTCTCACCCACACTACACCCTAAACTGCTTCCTCCCACCGAGAGGTCGTCGGAAGCTAAAACACTGTTTCTGTACCCTGTTGGTTCTTCGAGTTAGAATGCTAGCGATTAGACTTCCATGCAAAAGTAGGGCCACTGTGCTAGCTAAATGAAACACACCGGGAGTCTTGTCTTGCCTTTGATGGGGCCTGAGTCTCACGCGTAAAGAGCTTTGGACTCCCTTGCAGTGCTCTCAGGCATGCGCACAACAAAATGCTTCCACCCTCAGGAGGGGCTGTTTTCAATGAAGCACAGATCCTCTACCGAGTTTTTCCTTCGAGTTAGGTGGCTGGCTTTCGGCCTCCACGCACAACCCGGGGCAATGCTACTAGCCCCTTAACCATGATGTGATTTGTGAGCTGCCTTCGGTACCGACCTGTCTCTACCCCGATTTTCCGAAGTGGAACCAGTCCTGTGGCTCTCACCCAAACTAAACCCGAAACTTCTTCCTCCCACAGAGAGGTCATTGGAAGCTAAAACCCTGTTTCTGGACACTGTTGTTTGTTCGAGTAGAACCCTACTGATTAGACTTCAATGCAAAAGTAGGGCCGCTGTGCTAGCTTAGTCAAACACATGGGGAGTGTTGTTCTGCCTTTTGCTGGGGCCTGAGTTTCACTCGTGAAAAGGTTTGGAATCCCTTTCAGTGCTCTCACGCACGCACACAACAAAATGCTTCCGCCCTCAGTAGCGGCTGTTGTCGCTGAAGCACGGATTCTCTACCGAGGTTTCCTTCGTGTTAGGTGGCTGACTTTCAGCCTGCACGCTCCCCCGTGGCCACGCTCCTAGCCCCATAAACATGATGTGATTTGTGAGCTGCCTTCTGTTCCGGCCTGTCTCTACCCCGATTTTACGAAATGGAACCCATCCCCAGGCTCTCACACACAGTACACCCTAAACGGCTTCCTCCCACAGAGAGGTCGTCGGAAGCTAAAACCCTGTTTCTGTACACGGTTGTTTGTTCGAGTTAGAACCCTACCGATTAGACTTCAATGCAAAAGTAGGGCCGCAGTGCATGCTAGGTCAAACACACCGGGAGTCTTGTCCTGCCTTTTGGTGGGGCCTGAGTCTCATTCGTAAGAGCTTTAGACTCCCTGGCAGTGCTCTCACGCACGCACACAACAAAATGCTTCCACCCTCCGGAGCGGCTGTTTTTGCTGAAGCACGGATTCTCTAGCGAGTTTTTCCTTCGAGGTAGGTGGCTGAATTTCAGCCTGCACGCTCCCCTGGGGCACCGCTACTAGCCCCATAACCATGATGTGATTTGTGAGCTGCCTTCTGTACCGGCCTGTCTCTACCCCGATTTTACGAAATGGAACTCATCCCCAGGCTCTCACCCACAGTACACCCTAAACGGCTTCCTCCCACAGAGAGGTCGTCGGAAGATAAAACAGTGTTTCTGTACACTCTTGTTTCTTCGAGTTAGAATTCTAGCGATTCGACTTCTATGCAAAAGTAGGGCCGCTGTGCTAGCTAAATGAAACACACCGGGAGTCTTGTCTTGCCTTTGCTGGGGCCTGAGTCTCACTCGTAATGAGCTTTGGACTCCCTTGCAGTGCTCTCAGGCATGCACACAACAAAATGCTTCCACCCTCAGGGGCGGCTGTTTTCAATAAGCACGGATTCTGTACCGAGTTTTTCCTTCGAGTTAGGTGGCTGGCTTTCAGGCTGCACGCACCCCCTGGGCAATGCTACTAGCCCCATAACCATGATTTGATTGGTGAGCTGCCATTTGTACGGGCCTGTCTCTACCCCGATTTTACAAAATGGAACAAGTCCCGTGACTCTCATCCACACTACACCCTAAACGGCTTCCACGCACAGGGAGGTCTTCGGAAGCTAAAACACTGTTTCTGTACACTGTTCTTTCTTCCAGTTGGAACGCTTGCGATTAGATTTCCATGCAAAAGTAGGGCCGCAGTGCTAGCTAAAACAAACACATGGGGAGTCTTGTCCTGCCTTTGGCTGGGGCCTGAGTCGCGCTCGTAAAAAGCTTCGTACTCCCTTGCAGTGCTCGCACCCACGCACACAACTGAAGGATTCCACCCTCAGGAGCGGCTGTTTTCAATGAAGCACAGGTTCTCTACCGAGTTTTTCCTTCGAGATGGGTGGCTGAATATCAGCCTGCGCACTCCGCGGGGGCAACGCTACTAGCCCCATAACCATGATTTGATTTGTGAGCTGCCATTTGTACGGGCCTGTCTCTACCCCGATTTTACGAAATGGCACCAGTCCCGTGACTCTCACCCACACTACACCCTAAACTGCTTCCTCCCACCGAGAGGTCGTCGGAAGCTAAAACACTGTTTCTGTACCCTGTTGGTTCTTCGAGTTAGAATGCTAACGATTAGACTTCCATGCAAAAGTAGGGCCACTGTGCTAGCTAAATGAAACACACCGGGAGTCTTGTCTTGCCTTTGATGGGGCCTGAGTCTCACGCGTAAAGAGCTTTGGACTCCCTTGCAGTGCTCTCAGGCATGCGCACAACAAAATGCTTCCACCCTCAGGAGGGGCTGTTTTCAATGAAGCACAGATCCTGTACCGAGTTTTTCCTTCGAGTTAGGTGGCTGGCTTTCAGCCTCCACGCACAACCCGGGGCAATGCTACTAGCCCCATAACCATGATGTGATTTGTGAGCTGCCTTCGGTACCGACCTGTCTCTACCCCGATTTTCCGAAGTGGAACCAGTCCTGTGGCTCTCACCCAAACTAAACCCGAAACTTCTTCCTCCCACAGAGAGGTCATTGGAAGCTAAAACCCTGTTTCTGGACACTGTTGTTTGTTCGAGTAGAACCCTACTGATTAGACTTCAATGCAAAAGTAGGGCCGCTGTGCTAGCTTAGTCAAACACATGGGGAGTGTTGTTCTGCCTTTTGCTGGGGCCTGAGTTTCACTCGTGAAAAGGTTTGGAATCCCTTTCAGTGCTCTCACGCACGCACACAACAAAATGCTTCCGCCCTCAGTAGCGGCTGTTGTCGCTGAAGCACGGATTCTCTACCGAGGTTTCCTTCGTGTTAGGTGGCTGACTTTCAGCCTGCACGCTCCCCCGTGGCCACGCTCCTAGCCCCATAAACATGATGTGATTTGTGAGCTGCCTTCTGTTCCGGCCTGTCTCTACCCCGATTTTACGAAATGGAACCCATCCCCAGGCTCTCACACACAGTACACCCTAAACGGCTTCCTCCCACAGAGAGGTCGTCGGAAGCTAAAACCCTGTTTCTGTACACGGTTGTTTGTTCGAGTTAGAACCCTACCGATTAGACTTCAATGCAAAAGTAGGGCCGCAGTGCATGCTAGGTCAAACACACCGGGAGTCTTGTCCTGCCTTTTGGTGGGGCCTGAGTCTCATTCGTAAGAGCTTTAGACTCCCTGGCAGTGCTCTCACGCACGCACACAACAAAATGCTTCCACCCTCCGGAGCGGCTGTTTTTGCTGAAGCACGGATTCTCTAGCGAGTTTTTCCTTCGAGGTAGGTGGCTGAATTTCAGCCTGCACGCTCCCCTGGGGCACCGCTACTAGCCCCATAACCATGATGTGATTTGTGAGCTGCCTTCTGTACCGGCCTGTCTCTACCCCGATTTTACGAAATGGAACTCATCCCCAGGCTCTCACCCACAGTACACCCTAAACGGCTTCCTCCCACAGAGAGGTCGTCGGAAGATAAAACAGTGTTTCTGTACACTCTTGTTTCTTCGAGTTAGAATTCTAGCGATTCGACTTCTATGCAAAAGTAGGGCCGCTGTGCTAGCTAAATGAAACACACCGGGAGTCTTGTCTTGCCTTTGCTGGGGCCTGAGTCTCACTCGTAATGAGCTTTGGACTCCCTTGCAGTGCTCTCAGGCATGCACACAACAAAATGCTTCCACCCTCAGGGGCGGCTGTTTTCAATAAGCACGGATTCTGTACCGAGTTTTTCCTTCGAGTTAGGTGGCTGGCTTTCAGGCTGCACGCACCCCCTGGGCAATGCTACTAGCCCCATAACCATGATTTGATTGGTGAGCTGCCATTTGTACGGGCCTGTCTCTACCCCGATTTTACAAAATGGAACAAGTCCCGTGACTCTCATCCACACTACACCCTAAACGGCTTCCACGCACAGGGAGGTCTTCGGAAGCTAAAACACTGTTTCTGTACACTGTTCTTTCTTCCAGTTGGAACGCTTGCGATTAGATTTCCATGCAAAAGTAGGGCCGCAGTGCTAGCTAAAACAAACACATGGGGAGTCTTGTCCTGCCTTTGGCTGGGGCCTGAGTCGCGCTCGTAAAAAGCTTCGTACTCCCTTGCAGTGCTCGCACCCACGCACACAACTAAAGGATTCCACCCTCAGGAGCGGCTGTTTTCAATGAAGCACAGGTTCTCTACCGAGTTTTTCCTTCGAGATGGGTGGCTGAATATCAGCCTGCGCACTCCGCGGGGGCAACGCTACTAGCCCCATAACCATGATTTGATTTGTGAGCTGCCATTTGTACGGGCCTGTCTCTACCCCGATTTTACGAAATGGCACCAGTCCCGTGACTCTCACCCACACTACACCCTAAACTGCTTCCTCCCACAGAGAGGTCGTCGGAAGCTAAAACACTGTTTCTGTACCCTGTTGGTTCTTCGAGTTAGAATGCTAGCGATGAGACTTCCATGCAAAAGTAGGGCCACTGTGCTAGCTAAATGAAACACACCGGGAGTCTTGTCTTGCCTTTGATGGGGCCTGAGTCTCACGCGTAAAGAGCTTTGGACTCCCTTGCAGTGCTCTCAGGCATGCGCACAACAAAATGCTTCCACCCTCAGGAGGGGCTGTTTTCAATGAAGCACAGATCCTCTACCGAGTTTTTCCTTCGAGTTAGGTGGCTGGCTTTCAGCCTCCACGCACAACCCGGGGCAATGCTACTAGCCCCATAACCATGATGTGATTTGTGAGCTGCCTTCTGTACCGACCTGTCTCTACCCCGATTTTCCGAAGTGGAACCAGTCCTGTGGCTCTCACCCAAACTAAACCCGAAACTTCTTCCTCCCACAGAGAGGTCATTGGAAGCTAAAACCCTGTTTCTGGACACTGTTGTTTGTTCGAGTAGAACCCTACTGATTAGACTTCAATGCAAAAGTAGGGCCGCTGTGCTAGCTTAGTCAAACACATGGGGAGTGTTGTTCTGCCTTTTGCTGGGGCCTGAGTTTCACTCGTGAAAAGGTTTGGAATCCCTTTCAGTGCTCTCACGCACGCACACAACAAAATGCTTCCGCCCTCAGTAGCGGCTGTTGTCGCTGAAGCACGGATTCTCTACCGAGGTTTCCTTCGTGTTAGGTGGCTGACTTTCAGCCTGCACGCTCCCCCGTGGCCACGCTCCTAGCCCCATAAACATGATGTGATTTGTGAGCTGCCTTCTGTTCCGGCCTGTCTCTACCCCGATTTTACGAAATGGAACCCATCCCCAGGCTCTCACACACAGTACACCCTAAACGGCTTCCTCCCACAGAGAGGTCGTCGGAAGCTAAAACCCTGTTTCTGTACACGGTTGTTTGTTCGAGTTAGAACCCTACCGATTAGACTTCAATGCAAAAGTAGGGCCGCAGTGCATGCTAGGTCAAACACACCGGGAGTCTTGTCCTGCCTTTTGGTGGGGCCTGAGTCTCATTCGTAAGAGCTTTAGACTCCCTGGCAGTGCTCTCACGCACGCACACAACAAAATGCTTCCACCCTCCGGAGCGGCTGTTTTTGCTGAAGCACGGATTCTCTAGCGAGTTTTTCCTTCGAGGTAGGTGGCTGAATTTCAGCCTGCACGCTCCCCTGGGGCACCGCTACTAGCCCCATAACCATGATGTGATTTGTGAGCTGCCTTCTGTACCGGCCTGTCTCTACCCCGATTTTACGAAATGGAACTCATCCCCAGGCTCTCACCCACAGTACACCCTAAACGGCTTCCTCCCACAGAGAGGTCGTCGGAAGATAAAACAGTGTTTCTGTACACTCTTGTTTCTTCGAGTTAGAATTCTAGCGATTCGACTTCTATGCAAAAGTAGGGCCGCTGTGCTAGCTAAATGAAACACACCGGGAGTCTTGTCTTGCCTTTGCTGGGGCCTGAGTCTCACTCGTAATGAGCTTTGGACTCCCTTGCAGTGCTCTCAGGCATGCACACAACAAAATGCTTCCACCCTCAGGGGCGGCTGTTTTCAATAAGCACGGATTCTGTACCGAGTTTTTCCTTCGAGTTAGGTGGCTGGCTTTCAGGCTGCACGCACCCCCTGGGCAATGCTACTAGCCCCATAACCATGATTTGATTGGTGAGCTGCCATTTGTACGGGCCTGTCTCTACCCCGATTTTACAAAATGGAACAAGTCCCGTGACTCTCATCCACACTACACCCTAAACGGCTTCCACGCACAGGGAGGTCTTCGGAAGCTAAAACACTGTTTCTGTACACTGTTCTTTCTTCCAGTTGGAACGCTTGCGATTAGATTTCCATGCAAAAGTAGGGCCGCAGTGCTAGCTAAAACAAACACATGGGGAGTCTTGTCCTGCCTTTGGCTGGGGCCTGAGTCGCGCTCGTAAAAAGCTTCGTACTCCCTTGCAGTGCTCGCACCCACGCACACAACTAAAGGATTCCACCCTCAGGAGCGGCTGTTTTCAATGAAGCACAGGTTCTCTACCGAGTTTTTCCTTCGAGATGGGTGGCTGAATATCAGCCTGCGCACTCCGCGGGGGCAACGCTACTAGCCCCATAACCATGATTTGATTTGTGAGCTGCCATTTGTACGGGCCTGTCTCTACCCCGATTTTACGAAATGGCACCAGTCCCGTGACTCTCACCCACACTACACCCTAAACTGCTTCCTCCCACAGAGAGGTCGTCGGAAGCTAAAACACTGTTTCTGTACCCTGTTGGTTCTTCGAGTTAGAATGCTAGCGATGAGACTTCCATGCAAAAGTAGGGCCACTGTGCTAGCTAAATGAAACACACCGGGAGTCTTGTCTTGCCTTTGATGGGGCCTGAGTCTCACGCGTAAAGAGCTTTGGACTCCCTTGCAGTGCTCTCAGGCATGCGCACAACAAAATGCTTCCACCCTCAGGAGGGGCTGTTTTCAATGAAGCACAGATCCTCTACCGAGTTTTTCCTTCGAGTTAGGTGGCTGGCTTTCAGCCTCCACGCACAACCCGGGGCAATGCTACTAGCCCCATAACCATGATGTGATTTGTGAGCTGCCTTCTGTACCGACCTGTCTCTACCCCGATTTTCCGAAGTGGAACCAGTCCTGTGGCTCTCACCCAAACTAAACCCGAAACTTCTTCCTCCCACAGAGAGGTCATTGGAAGCTAAAACCCTGTTTCTGGACACTGTTGTTTGTTCGAGTAGAACCCTACTGATTAGACTTCAATGCAAAAGTAGGGCCGCTGTGCTAGCTTAGTCAAACACATGGGGAGTGTTGTTCTGCCTTTTGCTGGGGCCTGAGTTTCACTCGTGAAAAGGTTTGGAATCCCTTTCAGTGCTCTCACGCACGCACACAACAAAATGCTTCCGCCCTCAGTAGCGGCTGTTGTCGCTGAAGCACGGATTCTCTACCGAGGTTTCCTTCGTGTTAGGTGGCTGACTTTCAGCCTGCACGCTCCCCCGTGGCCACGCTCCTAGCCCCATAAACATGATGTGATTTGTGAGCTGCCTTCTGTTCCGGCCTGTCTCTACCCCGATTTTACGAAATGGAACCCATCCCCAGGCTCTCACACACAGTACACCCTAAACGGCTTCCTCCCACAGAGAGGTCGTCGGAAGCTAAAACCCTGTTTCTGTACACGGTTGTTTGTTCGAGTTAGAACCCTACCGATTAGACTTCAATGCAAAAGTAGGGCCGCAGTGCATGCTAGGTCAAACACACCGGGAGTCTTGTCCTGCCTTTTGGTGGGGCCTGAGTCTCATTCGTAAGAGCTTTAGACTCCCTGGCAGTGCTCTCACGCACGCACACAACAAAATGCTTCCACCCTCCGGAGCGGCTGTTTTTGCTGAAGCACGGATTCTCTAGCGAGTTTTTCCTTCGAGGTAGGTGGCTGAATTTCAGCCTGCACGCTCCCCTGGGGCACCGCTACTAGCCCCATAACCATGATGTGATTTGTGAGCTGCCTTCTGTACCGGCCTGTCTCTACCCTGATTTTACGAAATGGAACTCATCCCCAGGCTCTCACCCACAGTACACCCTAAACGGCTTCCTCCCACAGAGAGGTCGTCGGAAGATAAAACAGTGTTTCTGTACACTCTTGTTTCTTCGAGTTAGAATTCTAGCGATTCGACTTCTATGCAAAAGTAGGGCCGCTGTGCTAGCTAAATGAAACACACCGGGAGTCTTGTCTTGCCTTTGCTGGGGCCTGAGTCTCACTCGTAATGAGCTTTGGACTCCCTTGCAGTGCTCTCAGGCATGCACACAACAAAATGCTTCCACCCTCAGGGGCGGCTGTTTTCAATAAGCACGGATTCTGTACCGAGTTTTTCCTTCGAGTTAGGTGGCTGGCTTTCAGGCTGCACGCACCCCCTGGGCAATGCTACTAGCCCCATAACCATGATTTGATTGGTGAGCTGCCATTTGTACGGGCCTGTCTCTACCCCGATTTTACAAAATGGAACAAGTCCCGTGACTCTCATCCACACTACACCCTAAACGGCTTCCACGCACAGGGAGGTCTTCGGAAGCTAAAACACTGTTTCTGTACACTGTTCTTTCTTCCAGTTGGAACGCTTGCGATTAGATTTCCATGCAAAAGTAGGGCCGCAGTGCTAGCTAAAACAAACACATGGGGAGTCTTGTCCTGCCTTTGGCTGGGGCCTGAGTCGCGCTCGTAAAAAGCTTCGTACTCCCTTGCAGTGCTCGCACCCACGCACACAACTAAAGGATTCCACCCTCAGGAGCGGCTGTTTTCAATGAAGCACAGGTTCTCTACCGAGTTTTTCCTTCGAGATGGGTGGCTGAATATCAGCCTGCGCACTCCGCGGGGGCAACGCTACTAGCCCCATAACCATGATTTGATTTGTGAGCTGCCATTTGTACGGGCCTGTCTCTACCCCGATTTTACGAAATGGCACCAGTCCCGTGACTCTCACCCACACTACACCCTAAACTGCTTCCTCCCACAGAGAGGTCGTCGGAAGCTAAAACACTGTTTCTGTACCCTGTTGGTTCTTCGAGTTAGAATGCTAGCGATGAGACTTCCATGCAAAAGTAGGGCCACTGTGCTAGCTAAATGAAACACACCGGGAGTCTTGTCTTGCCTTTGATGGGGCCTGAGTCTCACGCGTAAAGAGCTTTGGACTCCCTTGCAGTGCTCTCAGGCATGCGCACAACAAAATGCTTCCACCCTCAGGAGGGGCTGTTTTCAATGAAGCACAGATCCTCTACCGAGTTTTTCCTTCGAGTTAGGTGGCTGGCTTTCAGCCTCCACGCACAACCCGGGGCAATGCTACTAGCCCCATAACCATGATGTGATTTGTGAGCTGCCTTCTGTACCGACCTGTCTCTACCCCGATTTTCCGAAGTGGAACCAGTCCTGTGGCTCTCACCCAAACTAAACCCGAAACTTCTTCCTCCCACAGAGAGGTCATTGGAAGCTAAAACCCTGTTTCTGGACACTGTTGTTTGTTCGAGTAGAACCCTACTGATTAGACTTCAATGCAAAAGTAGGGCCGCTGTGCTAGCTTAGTCAAACACATGGGGAGTGTTGTTCTGCCTTTTGCTGGGGCCTGAGTTTCACTCGTGAAAAGGTTTGGAATCCCTTTCAGTGCTCTCACGCACGCACACAACAAAATGCTTCCGCCCTCAGTAGCGGCTGTTGTCGCTGAAGCACGGATTCTCTACCGAGGTTTCCTTCGTGTTAGGTGGCTGACTTTCAGCCTGCACGCTCCCCCGTGGCCACGCTCCTAGCCCCATAAACATGATGTGATTTGTGAGCTGCCTTCTGTTCCGGCCTGTCTCTACCCCGATTTTACGAAATGGAACCCATCCCCAGGCTCTCACACACAGTACACCCTAAACGGCTTCCTCCCACAGAGAGGTCGTCGGAAGCTAAAACCCTGTTTCTGTACACGGTTGTTTGTTCGAGTTAGAACCCTACCGATTAGACTTCAATGCAAAAGTAGGGCCGCAGTGCATGCTAGGTCAAACACACCGGGAGTCTTGTCCTGCCTTTTGGTGGGGCCTGAGTCTCATTCGTAAGAGCTTTAGACTCCCTGGCAGTGCTCTCACGCACGCACACAACAAAATGCTTCCACCCTCCGGAGCGGCTGTTTTTGCTGAAGCACGGATTCTCTAGCGAGTTTTTCCTTCGAGGTAGGTGGCTGAATTTCAGCCTGCACGCTCCCCTGGGGCACCGCTACTAGCCCCATAACCATGATGTGATTTGTGAGCTGCCTTCTGTACCGGCCTGTCTCTACCCCGATTTTACGAAATGGAACTCATCCCCAGGCTCTCACCCACAGTACACCCTAAACGGCTTCCTCCCACAGAGAGGTCGTCGGAAGATAAAACAGTGTTTCTGTACACTCTTGTTTCTTCGAGTTAGAATTCTAGCGATTCGACTTCTATGCAAAAGTAGGGCCGCTGTGCTAGCTAAATGAAACACACCGGGAGTCTTGTCTTGCCTTTGCTGGGGCCTGAGTCTCACTCGTAATGAGCTTTGGACTCCCTTGCAGTGCTCTCAGGCATGCACACAACAAAATGCTTCCACCCTCAGGGGCGGCTGTTTTCAATAAGCACGGATTCTGTACCGAGTTTTTCCTTCGAGTTAGGTGGCTGGCTTTCAGGCTGCACGCACCCCCTGGGCAATGCTACTAGCCCCATAACCATGATTTGATTGGTGAGCTGCCATTTGTACGGGCCTGTCTCTACCCCGATTTTACAAAATGGAACAAGTCCCGTGACTCTCATCCACACTACACCCTAAACGGCTTCCACGCACAGGGAGGTCTTCGGAAGCTAAAACACTGTTTCTGTACACTGTTCTTTCTTCCAGTTGGAACGCTTGCGATTAGATTTCCATGCAAAAGTAGGGCCGCAGTGCTAGCTAAAACAAACACATGGGGAGTCTTGTCCTGCCTTTGGCTGGGGCCTGAGTCGCGCTCGTAAAAAGCTTCGTACTCCCTTGCAGTGCTCGCACCCACGCACACAACTAAAGGATTCCACCCTCAGGAGCGGCTGTTTTCAATGAAGCACAGGTTCTCTACCGAGTTTTTCCTTCGAGATGGGTGGCTGAATATCAGCCTGCGCACTCCGCGGGGGCAACGCTACTAGCCCCATAACCATGATTTGATTTGTGAGCTGCCATTTGTACGGGCCTGTCTCTACCCCGATTTTACGAAATGGCACCAGTCCCGTGACTCTCACCCACACTACACCCTAAACTGCTTCCTCCCACAGAGAGGTCGTCGGAAGCTAAAACACTGTTTCTGTACCCTGTTGGTTCTTCGAGTTAGAATGCTAGCGATTAGACTTCCATGCAAAAGTAGGGCCACTGTGCTAGCTAAATGAAACACACCGGGAGTCTTGTCTTGCCTTTGATGGGGCCTGAGTCTCACGCGTAAAGAGCTTTGGACTCCCTTGCAGTGCTCTCAGGCATGCGCACAACAAAATGCTTCCACCCTCAGGAGGGGCTGTTTTCAATGAAGCACAGATCCTCTACCGAGTTTTTCCTTCGAGTTAGGTGGCTGGCTTTCAGCCTCCACGCACAACCCGGGGCAATGCTACTAGCCCCATAACCATGATGTGATTTGTGAGCTGCCTTCGGTACCGACCTGTCTCTACCCCGATTTTCCGAAGTGGAACCAGTCCTGTGGCTCTCACCCAAACTAAACCCGAAACTTCTTCCTCCCACAGAGAGGTCATTGGAAGCTAAAACCCTGTTTCTGGACACTGTTGTTTGTTCGAGTAGAACCCTACTGATTAGACTTCAATGCAAAAGTAGGGCCGCTGTGCTAGCTTAGTCAAACACATGGGGAGTGTTGTTCTGCCTTTTGCTGGGGCCTGAGTTTCACTCGTGAAAAGGTTTGGAATCCCTTTCAGTGCTCTCACGCACGCACACAACAAAATGCTTCCGCCCTCAGTAGCGGCTGTTGTCGCTGAAGCACGGATTCTCTACCGAGGTTTCCTTCGTGTTAGGTGGCTGACTTTCAGCCTGCACGCTCCCCCGTGGCCACGCTCCTAGCCCCATAAACATGATGTGATTTGTGAGCTGCCTTCTGTTCCGGCCTGTCTCTACCCCGATTTTACGAAATGGAACCCATCCCCAGGCTCTCACACACAGTACACCCTAAACGGCTTCCTCCCACAGAGAGGTCGTCGGAAGCTAAAACCCTGTTTCTGTACACGGTTGTTTGTTCGAGTTAGAACCCTACCGATTAGACTTCAATGCAAAAGTAGGGCCGCAGTGCATGCTAGGTCAAACACACCGGGAGTCTTGTCCTGCCTTTTGGTGGGGCCTGAGTCTCATTCGTAAGAGCTTTAGACTCCCTGGCAGTGCTCTCACGCACGCACACAACAAAATGCTTCCACCCTCCGGAGCGGCTGTTTTTGCTGAAGCACGGATTCTCTAGCGAGTTTTTCCTTCGAGGTAGGTGGCTGAATTTCAGCCTGCACGCTCCCCTGGGGCACCGCTACTAGCCCCATAACCATGATGTGATTTGTGAGCTGCCTTCTGTACCGGCCTGTCTCTACCCCGATTTTACGAAATGGAACTCATCCCCAGGCTCTCACCCACAGTACACCCTAAACGGCTTCCTCCCACAGAGAGGTCGTCGGAAGATAAAACAGTGTTTCTGTACACTCTTGTTTCTTCGAGTTAGAATTCTAGCGATTCGACTTCTATGCAAAAGTAGGGCCGCTGTGCTAGCTAAATGAAACACACCGGGAGTCTTGTCTTGCCTTTGCTGGGGCCTGAGTCTCACTCGTAATGAGCTTTGGACTCCCTTGCAGTGCTCTCAGGCATGCACACAACAAAATGCTTCCACCCTCAGGGGCGGCTGTTTTCAATAAGCACGGATTCTGTACCGAGTTTTTCCTTCGAGTTAGGTGGCTGGCTTTCAGGCTGCACGCACCCCCTGGGCAATGCTACTAGCCCCATAACCATGATTTGATTGGTGAGCTGCCATTTGTACGGGCCTGTCTCTACCCCGATTTTACAAAATGGAACAAGTCCCGTGACTCTCATCCACACTACACCCTAAACGGCTTCCACGCACAGGGAGGTCTTCGGAAGCTAAAACACTGTTTCTGTACACTGTTCTTTCTTCCAGTTGGAACGCTTGCGATTAGATTTCCATGCAAAAGTAGGGCCGCAGTGCTAGCTAAAACAAACACATGGGGAGTCTTGTCCTGCCTTTGGCTGGGGCCTGAGTCGCGCTCGTAAAAAGCTTCGTACTCCCTTGCAGTGCTCGCACCCACGCACACAACTAAAGGATTCCACCCTCAGGAGCGGCTGTTTTCAATGAAGCACAGGTTCTCTACCGAGTTTTTCCTTCGAGATGGGTGGCTGAATATCAGCCTGCGCACTCCGCGGGGGCAACGCTACTAGCCCCATAACCATGATTTGATTTGTGAGCTGCCATTTGTACGGGCCTGTCTCTACCCCGATTTTACGAAATGGCACCAGTCCCGTGACTCTCACCCACACTACACCCTAAACTGCTTCCTCCCACAGAGAGGTCGTCGGAAGCTAAAACACTGTTTCTGTACCCTGTTGGTTCTTCGAGTTAGAATGCTAGCGATTAGACTTCCATGCAAAAGTAGGGCCACTGTGCTAGCTAAATGAAACACACCGGGAGTCTTGTCTTGCCTTTGATGGGGCCTGAGTCTCACGCGTAAAGAGCTTTGGACTCCCTTGCAGTGCTCTCAGGCATGCGCACAACAAAATGCTTCCACCCTCAGGAGGGGCTGTTTTCAATGAAGCACAGATCCTCTACCGAGTTTTTCCTTCGAGTTAGGTGGCTGGCTTTCAGCCTCCACGCACAACCCGGGGCAATGCTACTAGCCCCATAACCATGATGTGATTTGTGAGCTGCCTTCGGTACCGACCTGTCTCTACCCCGATTTTCCGAAGTGGAACCAGTCCTGTGGCTCTCACCCAAACTAAACCCGAAACTTCTTCCTCCCACAGAGAGGTCATTGGAAGCTAAAACCCTGTTTCTGGACACTGTTGTTTGTTCGAGTAGAACCCTACTGATTAGACTTCAATGCAAAAGTAGGGCCGCTGTGCTAGCTTAGTCAAACACATGGGGAGTGTTGTTCTGCCTTTTGCTGGGGCCTGAGTTTCACTCGTGAAAAGGTTTGGAATCCCTTTCAGTGCTCTCACGCACGCACACAACAAAATGCTTCCGCCCTCAGTAGCGGCTGTTGTCGCTGAAGCACGGATTCTCTACCGAGGTTTCCTTCGTGTTAGGTGGCTGACTTTCAGCCTGCACGCTCCCCCGTGGCCACGCTCCTAGCCCCATAAACATGATGTGATTTGTGAGCTGCCTTCTGTTCCGGCCTGTCTCTACCCCGATTTTACGAAATGGAACCCATCCCCAGGCTCTCACACACAGTACACCCTAAACGGCTTCCTCCCACAGAGAGGTCGTCGGAAGCTAAAACCCTGTTTCTGTACACGGTTGTTTGTTCGAGTTAGAACCCTACCGATTAGACTTCAATGCAAAAGTAGGGCCGCAGTGCATGCTAGGTCAAACACACCGGGAGTCTTGTCCTGCCTTTTGGTGGGGCCTGAGTCTCATTCGTAAGAGCTTTAGACTCCCTGGCAGTGCTCTCACGCACGCACACAACAAAATGCTTCCACCCTCCGGAGCGGCTGTTTTTGCTGAAGCACGGATTCTCTAGCGAGTTTTTCCTTCGAGGTAGGTGGCTGAATTTCAGCCTGCACGCTCCCCTGGGGCACCGCTACTAGCCCCATAACCATGATGTGATTTGTGAGCTGCCTTCTGTACCGGCCTGTCTCTACCCCGATTTTACGAAATGGAACTCATCCCCAGGCTCTCACCCACAGTACACCCTAAACGGCTTCCTCCCACAGAGAGGTCGTCGGAAGATAAAACAGTGTTTCTGTACACTCTTGTTTCTTCGAGTTAGAATTCTAGCGATTCGACTTCTATGCAAAAGTAGGGCCGCTGTGCTAGCTAAATGAAACACACCGGGAGTCTTGTCTTGCCTTTGCTGGGGCCTGAGTCTCACTCGTAATGAGCTTTGGACTCCCTTGCAGTGCTCTCAGGCATGCACACAACAAAATGCTTCCACCCTCAGGGGCGGCTGTTTTCAATAAGCACGGATTCTGTACCGAGTTTTTCCTTCGAGTTAGGTGGCTGGCTTTCAGGCTGCACGCACCCCCTGGGCAATGCTACTAGCCCCATAACCATGATTTGATTGGTGAGCTGCCATTTGTACGGGCCTGTCTCTACCCCGATTTTACAAAATGGAACAAGTCCCGTGACTCTCATCCACACTACACCCTAAACGGCTTCCACGCACAGGGAGGTCTTCGGAAGCTAAAACACTGTTTCTGTACACTGTTCTTTCTTCCAGTTGGAACGCTTGCGATTAGATTTCCATGCAAAAGTAGGGCCGCAGTGCTAGCTAAAACAAACACATGGGGAGTCTTGTCCTGCCTTTGGCTGGGGCCTGAGTCGCGCTCGTAAAAAGCTTCGTACTCCCTTGCAGTGCTCGCACCCACGCACACAACTAAAGGATTCCACCCTCAGGAGCGGCTGTTTTCAATGAAGCACAGGTTCTCTACCGAGGTTTTCCTTCGAGATGGGTGGCTGAATATCAGCCTGCGCACTCCGCGGGGGCAACGCTACTAGCCCCATAACCATGATTTGATTTGTGAGCTGCCATTTGTACGGGCCTGTCTCTACCCCGATTTTACGAAATGGCACCAGTCCCGTGACTCTCACCCACACTACACCCTAAACTGCTTCCTCCCACAGAGAGGTCGTCGGAAGCTAAAACACTGTTTCTGTACCCTGTTGGTTCTTCGAGTTAGAATGCTAGCGATTAGACTTCCATGCAAAAGTAGGGCCACTGTGCTAGCTAAATGAAACACACCGGGAGTCTTGTCTTGCCTTTGATGGGGCCTGAGTCTCACGCGTAAAGAGCTTTGGACTCCCTTGCAGTGCTCTCAGGCATGCGCACAACAAAATGCTTCCACCCTCAGGAGGGGCTGTTTTCAATGAAGCACAGATCCTCTACCGAGTTTTTCCTTCGAGTTAGGTGGCTGGCTTTCAGCCTCCACGCACAACCCGGGGCAATGCTACTAGCCCCATAACCATGATGTGATTTGTGAGCTGCCTTCGGTACCGACCTGTCTCTACCCCGATTTTCCGAAGTGGAACCAGTCCTGTGGCTCTCACCCAAACTAAACCCGAAACTTCTTCCTCCCACAGAGAGGTCATTGGAAGCTAAAACCCTGTTTCTGGACACTGTTGTTTGTTCGAGTAGAACCCTACTGATTAGACTTCAATGCAAAAGTAGGGCCGCTGTGCTAGCTTAGTCAAACACATGGGGAGTGTTGTTCTGCCTTTTGCTGGGGCCTGAGTTTCACTCGTGAAAAGGTTTGGAATCCCTTTCAGTGCTCTCACGCACGCACACAACAAAATGCTTCCGCCCTCAGTAGCGGCTGTTGTCGCTGAAGCACGGATTCTCTACCGAGGTTTCCTTCGTGTTAGGTGGCTGACTTTCAGCCTGCACGCTCCCCCGTGGCCACGCTCCTAGCCCCATAAACATGATGTGATTTGTGAGCTGCCTTCTGTTCCGGCCTGTCTCTACCCCGATTTTACGAAATGGAACCCATCCCCAGGCTCTCACACACAGTACACCCTAAACGGCTTCCTCCCACAGAGAGGTCGTCGGAAGCTAAAACCCTGTTTCTGTACACGGTTGTTTGTTCGAGTTAGAACCCTACCGATTAGACTTCAATGCAAAAGTAGGGCCGCAGTGCATGCTAGGTCAAACACACCGGGAGTCTTGTCCTGCCTTTTGGTGGGGCCTGAGTCTCATTCGTAAGAGCTTTAGACTCCCTGGCAGTGCTCTCACGCACGCACACAACAAAATGCTTCCACCCTCCGGAGCGGCTGTTTTTGCTGAAGCACGGATTCTCTAGCGAGTTTTTCCTTCGAGGTAGGTGGCTGAATTTCAGCCTGCACGCTCCCCTGGGGCACCGCTACTAGCCCCATAACCATGATGTGATTTGTGAGCTGCCTTCTGTACCGGCCTGTCTCTACCCCGATTTTACGAAATGGAACTCATCCCCAGGCTCTCACCCACAGTACACCCTAAACGGCTTCCTCCCACAGAGAGGTCGTCGGAAGATAAAACAGTGTTTCTGTACACTCTTGTTTCTTCGAGTTAGAATTCTAGCGATTCGACTTCTATGCAAAAGTAGGGCCGCTGTGCTAGCTAAATGAAACACACCGGGAGTCTTGTCTTGCCTTTGCTGGGGCCTGAGTCTCACTCGTAATGAGCTTTGGACTCCCTTGCAGTGCTCTCAGGCATGCACACAACAAAATGCTTCCACCCTCAGGGGCGGCTGTTTTCAATAAGCACGGATTCTGTACCGAGTTTTTCCTTCGAGTTAGGTGGCTGGCTTTCAGGCTGCACGCACCCCCTGGGCAATGCTACTAGCCCCATAACCATGATTTGATTGGTGAGCTGCCATTTGTACGGGCCTGTCTCTACCCCGATTTTACAAAATGGAACAAGTCCCGTGACTCTCATCCACACTACACCCTAAACGGCTTCCACGCACAGGGAGGTCTTCGGAAGCTAAAACACTGTTTCTGTACACTGTTCTTTCTTCCAGTTGGAACGCTTGCGATTAGATTTCCATGCAAAAGTAGGGCCGCAGTGCTAGCTAAAACAAACACATGGGGAGTCTTGTCCTGCCTTTGGCTGGGGCCTGAGTCGCGCTCGTAAAAAGCTTCGTACTCCCTTGCAGTGCTCGCACCCACGCACACAACTAAAGGATTCCACCCTCAGGAGCGGCTGTTTTCAATGAAGCACAGGTTCTCTACCGAGTTTTTCCTTCGAGATGGGTGGCTGAATATCAGCCTGCGCACTCCGCGGGGGCAACGCTACTAGCCCCATAACCATGATTTGATTTGTGAGCTGCCATTTGTACGGGCCTGTCTCTACCCCGATTTTACGAAATGGCACCAGTCCCGTGACTCTCACCCACACTACACCCTAAACTGCTTCCTCCCACAGAGAGGTCGTCGGAAGCTAAAACACTGTTTCTGTACCCTGTTGGTTCTTCGAGTTAGAATGCTAGCGATTAGACTTCCATGCAAAAGTAGGGCCACTGTGCTAGCTAAATGAAACACACCGGGAGTCTTGTCTTGCCTTTGATGGGGCCTGAGTCTCACGCGTAAAGAGCTTTGGACTCCCTTGCAGTGCTCTCAGGCATGCGCACAACAAAATGCTTCCACCCTCAGGAGGGGCTGTTTTCAATGAAGCACAGATCCTCTACCGAGTTTTTCCTTCGAGTTAGGTGGCTGGCTTTCAGCCTCCACGCACAACCCGGGGCAATGCTACTAGCCCCATAACCATGATGTGATTTGTGAGCTGCCTTCGGTACCGACCTGTCTCTACCCCGATTTTCCGAAGTGGAACCAGTCCTGTGGCTCTCACCCAAACTAAACCCGAAACTTCTTCCTCCCACAGAGAGGTCATTGGAAGCTAAAACCCTGTTTCTGGACACTGTTGTTTGTTCGAGTAGAACCCTACTGATTAGACTTCAATGCAAAAGTAGGGCCGCTGTGCTAGCTTAGTCAAACACATGGGGAGTGTTGTTCTGCCTTTTGCTGGGGCCTGAGTTTCACTCGTGAAAAGGTTTGGAATCCCTTTCAGTGCTCTCACGCACGCACACAACAAAATGCTTCCGCCCTCAGTAGCGGCTGTTGTCGCTGAAGCACGGATTCTCTACCGAGGTTTCCTTCGTGTTAGGTGGCTGACTTTCAGCCTGCACGCTCCCCCGTGGCCACGCTCCTAGCCCCATAAACATGATGTGATTTGTGAGCTGCCTTCTGTTCCGGCCTGTCTCTACCCCGATTTTACGAAATGGAACCCATCCCCAGGCTCTCACACACAGTACACCCTAAACGGCTTCCTCCCACAGAGAGGTCGTCGGAAGCTAAAACCCTGTTTCTGTACACGGTTGTTTGTTCGAGTTAGAACCCTACCGATTAGACTTCAATGCAAAAGTAGGGCCGCAGTGCATGCTAGGTCAAACACACCGGGAGTCTTGTCCTGCCTTTTGGTGGGGCCTGAGTCTCATTCGTAAGAGCTTTAGACTCCCTGGCAGTGCTCTCACGCACGCACACAACAAAATGCTTCCACCCTCCGGAGCGGCTCTTTTTGCTGAAGCACGGATTCTCTAGCGAGTTTTTCCTTCGAGGTAGGTGGCTGAATTTCAGCCTGCACGCTCCCCTGGGGCACCGCTACTAGCCCCATAACCATGATGTGATTTGTGAGCTGCCTTCTGTACCGGCCTGTCTCTACCCCGATTTTACGAAATGGAACTCATCCCCAGGCTCTCACCCACAGTACACCCTAAACGGCTTCCTCCCACAGAGAGGTCGTCGGAAGATAAAACAGTGTTTCTGTACACTCTTGTTTCTTCGAGTTAGAATTCTAGCGATTCGACTTCTATGCAAAAGTAGGGCCGCTGTGCTAGCTAAATGAAACACACCGGGAGTCTTGTCTTGCCTTTGCTGGGGCCTGAGTCTCACTCGTAATGAGCTTTGGACTCCCTTGCAGTGCTCTCAGGCATGCACACAACAAAATGCTTCCACCCTCAGGGGCGGCTGTTTTCAATAAGCACGGATTCTGTACCGAGTTTTTCCTTCGAGTTAGGTGGCTGGCTTTCAGGCTGCACGCACCCCCTGGGCAATGCTACTAGCCCCATAACCATGATTTGATTGGTGAGCTGCCATTTGTACGGGCCTGTCTCTACCCCGATTTTACAAAATGGAACAAGTCCCGTGACTCTCATCCACACTACACCCTAAACGGCTTCCACGCACAGGGAGGTCTTCGGAAGCTAAAACACTGTTTCTGTACACTGTTCTTTCTTCCAGTTGGAACGCTTGCGATTAGATTTCCATGCAAAAGTAGGGCCGCAGTGCTAGCTAAAACAAACACATGGGGAGTCTTGTCCTGCCTTTGGCTGGGGCCTGAGTCGCGCTCGTAAAAAGCTTCGTACTCCCTTGCAGTGCTCGCACCCACGCACACAACTAAAGGATTCCACCCTCAGGAGCGGCTGTTTTCAATGAAGCACAGGTTCTCTACCGAGGTTTTCCTTCGAGATGGGTGGCTGAATATCAGCCTGCGCACTCCGCGGGGGCAACGCTACTAGCCCCATAACCATGATTTGATTTGTGAGCTGCCATTTGTACGGGCCTGTCTCTACCCCGATTTTACGAAATGGCACCAGTCCCGTGACTCTCACCCACACTACACCCTAAACTGCTTCCTCCCACAGAGAGGTCGTCGGAAGCTAAAACACTGTTTCTGTACCCTGTTGGTTCTTCGAGTTAGAATGCTAGCGATTAGACTTCCATGCAAAAGTAGGGCCACTGTGCTAGCTAAATGAAACACACCGGGAGTCTTGTCTTGCCTTTGATGGGGCCTGAGTCTCACGCGTAAAGAGCTTTGGACTCCCTTGCAGTGCTCTCAGGCATGCGCACAACAAAATGCTTCCACCCTCAGGAGGGGCTGTTTTCAATGAAGCACAGATCCTCTACCGAGTTTTTCCTTCGAGTTAGGTGGCTGGCTTTCAGCCTCCACGCACAACCCGGGGCAATGCTACTAGCCCCATAACCATGATGTGATTTGTGAGCTGCCTTCGGTACCGACCTGTCTCTACCCCGATTTTCCGAAGTGGAACCAGTCCTGTGGCTCTCACCCAAACTAAACCCGAAACTTCTTCCTCCCACAGAGAGGTCATTGGAAGCTAAAACCCTGTTTCTGGACACTGTTGTTTGTTCGAGTAGAACCCTACTGATTAGACTTCAATGCAAAAGTAGGGCCGCTGTGCTAGCTTAGTCAAACACATGGGGAGTGTTGTTCTGCCTTTTGCTGGGGCCTGAGTTTCACTCGTGAAAAGGTTTGGAATCCCTTTCAGTGCTCTCACGCACGCACACAACAAAATGCTTCCGCCCTCAGTAGCGGCTGTTGTCGCTGAAGCACGGATTCTCTACCGAGGTTTCCTTCGTGTTAGGTGGCTGACTTTCAGCCTGCACGCTCCCCCGTGGCCACGCTCCTAGCCCCATAAACATGATGTGATTTGTGAGCTGCCTTCTGTTCCGGCCTGTCTCTACCCCGATTTTACGAAATGGAACCCATCCCCAGGCTCTCACACACAGTACACCCTAAACGGCTTCCTCCCACAGAGAGGTCGTCGGAAGCTAAAACCCTGTTTCTGTACACGGTTGTTTGTTCGAGTTAGAACCCTACCGATTAGACTTCAATGCAAAAGTAGGGCCGCAGTGCATGCTAGGTCAAACACACCGGGAGTCTTGTCCTGCCTTTTGGTGGGGCCTGAGTCTCATTCGTAAGAGCTTTAGACTCCCTGGCAGTGCTCTCACGCACGCACACAACAAAATGCTTCCACCCTCCGGAGCGGCTCTTTTTGCTGAAGCACGGATTCTCTAGCGAGTTTTTCCTTCGAGGTAGGTGGCTGAATTTCAGCCTGCACGCTCCCCTGGGGCACCGCTACTAGCCCCATAACCATGATGTGATTTGTGAGCTGCCTTCTGTACCGGCCTGTCTCTACCCCGATTTTACGAAATGGAACTCATCCCCAGGCTCTCACCCACAGTACACCCTAAACGGCTTCCTCCCACAGAGAGGTCGTCGGAAGATAAAACAGTGTTTCTGTACACTCTTGTTTCTTCGAGTTAGAATTCTAGCGATTCGACTTCTATGCAAAAGTAGGGCCGCTGTGCTAGCTAAATGAAACACACCGGGAGTCTTGTCTTGCCTTTGCTGGGGCCTGAGTCTCACTCGTAATGAGCTTTGGACTCCCTTGCAGTGCTCTCAGGCATGCACACAACAAAATGCTTCCACCCTCAGGGGCGGCTGTTTTCAATAAGCACGGATTCTGTACCGAGTTTTTCCTTCGAGTTAGGTGGCTGGCTTTCAGGCTGCACGCACCCCCTGGGCAATGCTACTAGCCCCATAACCATGATTTGATTGGTGAGCTGCCATTTGTACGGGCCTGTCTCTACCCCGATTTTACAAAATGGAACAAGTCCCGTGACTCTCATCCACACTACACCCTAAACGGCTTCCACGCACAGGGAGGTCTTCGGAAGCTAAAACACTGTTTCTGTACACTGTTCTTTCTTCCAGTTGGAACGCTTGCGATTAGATTTCCATGCAAAAGTAGGGCCGCAGTGCTAGCTAAAACAAACACATGGGGAGTCTTGTCCTGCCTTTGGCTGGGGCCTGAGTCGCGCTCGTAAAAAGCTTCGTACTCCCTTGCAGTGCTCGCACCCACGCACACAACTAAAGGATTCCACCCTCAGGAGCGGCTGTTTTCAATGAAGCACAGGTTCTCTACCGAGGTTTTCCTTCGAGATGGGTGGCTGAATATCAGCCTGCGCACTCCGCGGGGGCAACGCTACTAGCCCCATAACCATGATTTGATTTGTGAGCTGCCATTTGTACGGGCCTGTCTCTACCCCGATTTTACGAAATGGCACCAGTCCCGTGACTCTCACCCACACTACACCCTAAACTGCTTCCTCCCACAGAGAGGTCGTCGGAAGCTAAAACACTGTTTCTGTACCCTGTTGGTTCTTCGAGTTAGAATGCTAGCGATTAGACTTCCATGCAAAAGTAGGGCCACTGTGCTAGCTAAATGAAACACACCGGGAGTCTTGTCTTGCCTTTGATGGGGCCTGAGTCTCACGCGTAAAGAGCTTTGGACTCCCTTGCAGTGCTCTCAGGCATGCGCACAACAAAATGCTTCCACCCTCAGGAGGGGCTGTTTTCAATGAAGCACAGATCCTCTACCGAGTTTTTCCTTCGAGTTAGGTGGCTGGCTTTCAGCCTCCACGCACAACCCGGGGCAATGCTACTAGCCCCATAACCATGATGTGATTTGTGAGCTGCCTTCGGTACCGACCTGTCTCTACCCCGATTTTCCGAAGTGGAACCAGTCCTGTGGCTCTCACCCAAACTAAACCCGAAACTTCTTCCTCCCACAGAGAGGTCATTGGAAGCTAAAACCCTGTTTCTGGACACTGTTGTTTGTTCGAGTAGAACCCTACTGATTAGACTTCAATGCAAAAGTAGGGCCGCTGTGCTAGCTTAGTCAAACACATGGGGAGTGTTGTTCTGCCTTTTGCTGGGGCCTGAGTTTCACTCGTGAAAAGGTTTGGAATCCCTTTCAGTGCTCTCACGCACGCACACAACAAAATGCTTCCGCCCTCAGTAGCGGCTGTTGTCGCTGAAGCACGGATTCTCTACCGAGGTTTCCTTCGTGTTAGGTGGCTGACTTTCAGCCTGCACGCTCCCCCGTGGCCACGCTCCTAGCCCCATAAACATGATGTGATTTGTGAGCTGCCTTCTGTTCCGGCCTGTCTCTACCCCGATTTTACGAAATGGAACCCATCCCCAGGCTCTCACACACAGTACACCCTAAACGGCTTCCTCCCACAGAGAGGTCGTCGGAAGCTAAAACCCTGTTTCTGTACACGGTTGTTTGTTCGAGTTAGAACCCTACCGATTAGACTTCAATGCAAAAGTAGGGCCGCAGTGCATGCTAGGTCAAACACACCGGGAGTCTTGTCCTGCCTTTTGGTGGGGCCTGAGTCTCATTCGTAAGAGCTTTAGACTCCCTGGCAGTGCTCTCACGCACGCACACAACAAAATGCTTCCACCCTCCGGAGCGGCTCTTTTTGCTGAAGCACGGATTCTCTAGCGAGTTTTTCCTTCGAGGTAGGTGGCTGAATTTCAGCCTGCACGCTCCCCTGGGGCACCGCTACTAGCCCCATAACCATGATGTGATTTGTGAGCTGCCTTCTGTACCGGCCTGTCTCTACCCCGATTTTACGAAATGGAACTCATCCCCAGGCTCTCACCCACAGTACACCCTAAACGGCTTCCTCCCACAGAGAGGTCGTCGGAAGATAAAACAGTGTTTCTGTACACTCTTGTTTCTTCGAGTTAGAATTCTAGCGATTCGACTTCTATGCAAAAGTAGGGCCGCTGTGCTAGCTAAATGAAACACACCGGGAGTCTTGTCTTGCCTTTGCTGGGGCCTGAGTCTCACTCGTAATGAGCTTTGGACTCCCTTGCAGTGCTCTCAGGCATGCACACAACAAAATGCTTCCACCCTCAGGGGCGGCTGTTTTCAATAAGCACGGATTCTGTACCGAGTTTTTCCTTCGAGTTAGGTGGCTGGCTTTCAGGCTGCACGCACCCCCTGGGCAATGCTACTAGCCCCATAACCATGATTTGATTGGTGAGCTGCCATTTGTACGGGCCTGTCTCTACCCCGATTTTACAAAATGGAACAAGTCCCGTGACTCTCATCCACACTACACCCTAAACGGCTTCCACGCACAGGGAGGTCTTCGGAAGCTAAAACACTGTTTCTGTACACTGTTCTTTCTTCCAGTTGGAACGCTTGCGATTAGATTTCCATGCAAAAGTAGGGCCGCAGTGCTAGCTAAAACAAACACATGGGGAGTCTTGTCCTGCCTTTGGCTGGGGCCTGAGTCGCGCTCGTAAAAAGCTTCGTACTCCCTTGCAGTGCTCGCACCCACGCACACAACTAAAGGATTCCACCCTCAGGAGCGGCTGTTTTCAATGAAGCACAGGTTCTCTACCGAGTTTTTCCTTCGAGATGGGTGGCTGAATATCAGCCTGCGCACTCCGCGGGGGCAACGCTACTAGCCCCATAACCATGATTTGATTTGTGAGCTGCCATTTGTACGGGCCTGTCTCTACCCCGATTTTACGAAATGGCACCAGTCCCGTGACTCTCACCCACACTACACCCTAAACTGCTTCCTCCCACAGAGAGGTCGTCGGAAGCTAAAACACTGTTTCTGTACCCTGTTGGTTCTTCGAGTTAGAATGCTAGCGATGAGACTTCCATGCAAAAGTAGGGCCACTGTGCTAGCTAAATGAAACACACCGGGAGTCTTGTCTTGCCTTTGATGGGGCCTGAGTCTCACGCGTAAAGAGCTTTGGACTCCCTTGCAGTGCTCTCAGGCATGCGCACAACAAAATGCTTCCACCCTCAGGAGGGGCTGTTTTCAATGAAGCACAGATCCTCTACCGAGTTTTTCCTTCGAGTTAGGTGGCTGGCTTTCAGCCTCCACGCACAACCCGGGGCAATGCTACTAGCCCCATAACCATGATGTGATTTGTGAGCTGCCTTCTGTACCGACCTGTCTCTACCCCGATTTTCCGAGGTGGAACCAGTCCTGTGGCTCTCACCCAAACTAAACCCGAAACTTCTTCCTCCCACAGAGAGGTCATTGGAAGCTAAAACCCTGTTTCTGGACACTGTTGTTTGTTCGAGTAGAACCCTACTGATTAGACTTCAATGCAAAAGTAGGGCCGCTGTGCTAGCTTAGTCAAACACATGGGGAGTGTTGTTCTGCCTTTTGCTGGGGCCTGAGTTTCACTCGTGAAAATGTTTGGAATCCCTTTCAGTGCTCTCACGCACGCACACAACAAAATGCTTCCGCCCTCAGTAGCGGCTGTTGTCGCTGAAGCACGGATTCTCTACCGAGGTTTCCTTCGTGTTAGGTGGCTGACTTTCAGCCTGCACGCTCCCCCGTGGCCACGCTCCTAGCCCCATAAACATGATGTGATTTGTGAGCTGCCTTCTGTTCCGGCCTGTCTCTACCCCGATTTTACGAAATGGAACCCATCCCCAGGCTCTCACACACAGTACACCCTAAACGGCTTCCTCCCACAGAGAGGTCGTCGGAAGCTAAAACCCTGTTTCTGTACACGGTTGTTTGTTCGAGTTAGAACCCTACCGATTAGACTTCAATGCAAAAGTAGGGCCGCAGTGCATGCTAGGTCAAACACACCGGGAGTCTTGTCCTGCCTTTTGGTGGGGCCTGAGTCTCATTCGTAAGAGCTTTAGACTCCCTGGCAGTGCTCTCACGCACGCACACAACAAAATGCTTCCACCCTCCGGAGCGGCTGTTTTTGCTGAAGCACGGATTCTCTAGCGAGTTTTTCCTTCGAGGTAGGTGGCTGAATTTCAGCCTGCACGCTCCCCTGGGGCACCGCTACTAGCCCCATAACCATGATGTGATTTGTGAGCTGCCTTCTGTACCGGCCTGTCTCTACCCCGATTTTACGAAATGGAACTCATCCCCAGGCTCTCACCCACAGTACACCCTAAACGGCTTCCTCCCACAGAGAGGTCGTCGGAAGATAAAACAGTGTTTCTGTACACTCTTGTTTCTTCGAGTTAGAATTCTAGCGATTCGACTTCTATGCAAAAGTAGGGCCGCTGTGCTAGCTAAATGAAACACACCGGGAGTCTTGTCTTGCCTTTGCTGGGGCCTGAGTCTCACTCGTAATGAGCTTTGGACTCCCTTGCAGTGCTCTCAGGCATGCACACAACAAAATGCTTCCACCCTCAGGGGCGGCTGTTTTCAATAAGCACGGATTCTGTACCGAGTTTTTCCTTCGAGTTAGGTGGCTGGCTTTCAGGCTGCACGCACCCCCTGGGCAATGCTACTAGCCCCATAACCATGATTTGATTGGTGAGCTGCCATTTGTACGGGCCTGTCTCTACCCCGATTTTACAAAATGGAACAAGTCCCGTGACTCTCATCCACACTACACCCTAAACGGCTTCCACGCACAGGGAGGTCTTCGGAAGCTAAAACACTGTTTCTGTACACTGTTCTTTCTTCCAGTTGGAACGCTTGCGATTAGATTTCCATGCAAAAGTAGGGCCGCAGTGCTAGCTAAAACAAACACATGGGGAGTCTTGTCCTGCCTTTGGCTGGGGCCTGAGTCGCGCTCGTAAAAAGCTTCGTACTCCCTTGCAGTGCTCGCACCCACGCACACAACTAAAGGATTCCACCCTCAGGAGCGGCTGTTTTCAATGAAGCACAGGTTCTCTACCGAGTTTTTCCTTCGAGATGGGTGGCTGAATATCAGCCTGCGCACTCCGCGGGGGCAACGCTACTAGCCCCATAACCATGATTTGATTTGTGAGCTGCCATTTGTACGGGCCTGTCTCTACCCCGATTTTACGAAATGGCACCAGTCCCGTGACTCTCACCCACACTACACCCTAAACTGCTTCCTCCCACAGAGAGGTCGTCGGAAGCTAAAACACTGTTTCTGTACCCTGTTGGTTCTTCGAGTTAGAATGCTAGCGATGAGACTTCCATGCAAAAGTAGGGCCACTGTGCTAGCTAAATGAAACACACCGGGAGTCTTGTCTTGCCTTTGATGGGGCCTGAGTCTCACGCGTAAAGAGCTTTGGACTCCCTTGCAGTGCTCTCAGGCATGCGCACAACAAAATGCTTCCACCCTCAGGAGGGGCTGTTTTCAATGAAGCACAGATCCTCTACCGAGTTTTTCCTTCGAGTTAGGTGGCTGGCTTTCAGCCTCCACGCACAACCCGGGGCAATGCTACTAGCCCCATAACCATGATGTGATTTGTGAGCTGCCTTCTGTACCGACCTGTCTCTACCCCGATTTTCCGAAGTGGAACCAGTCCTGTGGCTCTCACCCAAACTAAACCCGAAACTTCTTCCTCCCACAGAGAGGTCATTGGAAGCTAAAACCCTGTTTCTGGACACTGTTGTTTGTTCGAGTAGAACCCTACTGATTAGACTTCAATGCAAAAGTAGGGCCGCTGTGCTAGCTTAGTCAAACACATGGGGAGTGTTGTTCTGCCTTTTGCTGGGGCCTGAGTTTCACTCGTGAAAAGGTTTGGAATCCCTTTCAGTGCTCTCACGCACGCACACAAC
Organism: Halichoerus grypus; assembly: GCF_964656455.1. NCBI lineage: Eukaryota > Metazoa > Chordata > Mammalia > Carnivora > Phocidae > Halichoerus > Halichoerus grypus. The sequence continues at coordinate 76,887,451 of NC_135727.1, read as the reverse complement.
AAAATGCTTCCGCCCTCAGTAGCGGCTGTTGTCGCTGAAGCACGGATTCTCTACCGAGGTTTCCTTCGTGTTAGGTGGCTGACTTTCAGCCTGCACGCTCCCCCGTGGCCACGCTCCTAGCCCCATAAACATGATGTGATTTGTGAGCTGCCTTCTCTTCCGGCCTGTCTCTACCCCGATTTTACGAAATGGAACCCATCCCCAGGCTCTCACACACAGTACACCCTAAACGGCTTCCTCCCACAGAGAGGTCGTCGGAAGCTAAAACCCTGTTTCTGTACACGGTTGTTTGTTCGAGTTAGAACCCTACCGATTAGACTTCAATGCAAAAGTAGGGCCGCAGTGCATGCTAGGTCAAACACACCGGGAGTCTTGTCCTGCCTTTTGGTGGGGCCTGAGTCTCATTCGTAAGAGCTTTAGACTCCCTGGCAGTGCTCTCACGCACGCACACAACAAAATGCTTCCACCCTCCGGAGCGGCTCTTTTTGCTGAAGCACGGATTCTCTAGCGAGTTTTTCCTTCGAGGTAGGTGGCTGAATTTCAGCCTGCACGCTCCCCTGGGGCACCGCTACTAGCCCCATAACCATGATGTGATTTGTGAGCTGCCTTCTGTACCGGCCTGTCTCTACCCCGATTTTACGAAATGGAACTCATCCCCAGGCTCTCACCCACAGTACACCCTAAACGGCTTCCTCCCACAGAGAGGTCGTCGGAAGATAAAACAGTGTTTCTGTACACTCTTGTTTCTTCGAGTTAGAATTCTAGCGATTCGACTTCTATGCAAAAGTAGGGCCGCTGTGCTAGCTAAATGAAACACACCGGGAGTCTTGTCTTGCCTTTGCTGGGGCCTGAGTCTCACTCGTAATGAGCTTTGGACTCCCTTGCAGTGCTCTCAGGCATGCACACAACAAAATGCTTCCACCCTCAGGGGCGGCTGTTTTCAATAAGCACGGATTCTGTACCGAGTTTTTCCTTCGAGTTAGGTGGCTGGCTTTCAGGCTGCACGCACCCCCTGGGCAATGCTACTAGCCCCATAACCATGATTTGATTGGTGAGCTGCCATTTGTACGGGCCTGTCTCTACCCCGATTTTACAAAATGGAACAAGTCCCGTGACTCTCATCCACACTACACCCTAAACGGCTTCCACGCACAGGGAGGTCTTCGGAAGCTAAAACACTGTTTCTGTACACTGTTCTTTCTTCCAGTTGGAACGCTTGCGATTAGATTTCCATGCAAAAGTAGGGCCGCAGTGCTAGCTAAAACAAACACATGGGGAGTCTTGTCCTGCCTTTGGCTGGGGCCTGAGTCGCGCTCGTAAAAAGCTTCGTACTCCCTTGCAGTGCTCGCACCCACGCACACAACTAAAGGATTCCACCCTCAGGAGCGGCTGTTTTCAATGAAGCACAGGTTCTCTACCGAGTTTTTCCTTCGAGATGGGTGGCTGAATATCAGCCTGCGCACTCCGCGGGGGCAACGCTACTAGCCCCATAACCATGATTTGATTTGTGAGCTGCCATTTGTACGGGCCTGTCTCTACCCCGATTTTACGAAATGGCACCAGTCCCGTGACTCTCACCCACACTACACCCTAAACTGCTTCCTCCCACAGAGAGGTCGTCGGAAGCTAAAACACTGTTTCTGTACCCTGTTGGTTCTTCGAGTTAGAATGCTAGCGATGAGACTTCCATGCAAAAGTAGGGCCACTGTGCTAGCTAAATGAAACACACCGGGAGTCTTGTCTTGCCTTTGATGGGGCCTGAGTCTCACGCGTAAAGAGCTTTGGACTCCCTTGCAGTGCTCTCAGGCATGCGCACAACAAAATGCTTCCACCCTCAGGAGGGGCTGTTTTCAATGAAGCACAGATCCTCTACCGAGTTTTTCCTTCGAGTTAGGTGGCTGGCTTTCAGCCTCCACGCACAACCCGGGGCAATGCTACTAGCCCCATAACCATGATGTGATTTGTGAGCTGCCTTCTGTACCGACCTGTCTCTACCCCGATTTTCCGAAGTGGAACCAGTCCTGTGGCTCTCACCCAAACTAAACCCGAAACTTCTTCCTCCCACAGAGAGGTCATTGGAAGCTAAAACCCTGTTTCTGGACACTGTTGTTTGTTCGAGTAGAACCCTACTGATTAGACTTCAATGCAAAAGTAGGGCCGCTGTGCTAGCTTAGTCAAACACATGGGGAGTGTTGTTCTGCCTTTTGCTGGGGCCTGAGTTTCACTCGTGAAAATGTTTGGAATCCCTTTCAGTGCTCTCACGCACGCACACAACAAAATGCTTCCGCCCTCAGTAGCGGCTGTTGTCGCTGAAGCACGGATTCTCTACCGAGGTTTCCTTCGTGTTAGGTGGCTGACTTTCAGCCTGCACGCTCCCCCGTGGCCACGCTCCTAGCCCCATAAACATGATGTGATTTGTGAGCTGCCTTCTGTTCCGGCCTGTCTCTACCCCGATTTTACGAAATGGAACCCATCCCCAGGCTCTCACACACAGTACACCCTAAACGGCTTCCTCCCACAGAGAGGTCGTCGGAAGCTAAAACCCTGTTTCTGTACACGGTTGTTTGTTCGAGTTAGAACCCTACCGATTAGACTTCAATGCAAAAGTAGGGCCGCAGTGCATGCTAGGTCAAACACACCGGGAGTCTTGTCCTGCCTTTTGGTGGGGCCTGAGTCTCATTCGTAAGAGCTTTAGACTCCCTGGCAGTGCTCTCACGCACGCACACAACAAAATGCTTCCACCCTCCGGAGCGGCTGTTTTTGCTGAAGCACGGATTCTCTAGCGAGTTTTTCCTTCGAGGTAGGTGGCTGAATTTCAGCCTGCACGCTCCCCTGGGGCACCGCTACTAGCCCCATAACCATGATGTGATTTGTGAGCTGCCTTCTGTACCGGCCTGTCTCTACCCCGATTTTACGAAATGGAACTCATCCCCAGGCTCTCACCCACAGTACACCCTAAACGGCTTCCTCCCACAGAGAGGTCGTCGGAAGATAAAACAGTGTTTCTGTACACTCTTGTTTCTTCGAGTTAGAATTCTAGCGATTCGACTTCTATGCAAAAGTAGGGCCGCTGTGCTAGCTAAATGAAACACACCGGGAGTCTTGTCTTGCCTTTGCTGGGGCCTGAGTCTCACTCGTAATGAGCTTTGGACTCCCTTGCAGTGCTCTCAGGCATGCACACAACAAAATGCTTCCACCCTCAGGGGCGGCTGTTTTCAATAAGCACGGATTCTGTACCGAGTTTTTCCTTCGAGTTAGGTGGCTGGCTTTCAGGCTGCACGCACCCCCTGGGCAATGCTACTAGCCCCATAACCATGATTTGATTGGTGAGCTGCCATTTGTACGGGCCTGTCTCTACCCCGATTTTACAAAATGGAACAAGTCCCGTGACTCTCATCCACACTACACCCTAAACGGCTTCCACGCACAGGGAGGTCTTCGGAAGCTAAAACACTGTTTCTGTACACTGTTCTTTCTTCCAGTTGGAACGCTTGCGATTAGATTTCCATGCAAAAGTAGGGCCGCAGTGCTAGCTAAAACAAACACATGGGGAGTCTTGTCCTGCCTTTGGCTGGGGCCTGAGTCGCGCTCGTAAAAAGCTTCGTACTCCCTTGCAGTGCTCGCACCCACGCACACAACTAAAGGATTCCACCCTCAGGAGCGGCTGTTTTCAATGAAGCACAGGTTCTCTACCGAGTTTTTCCTTCGAGATGGGTGGCTGAATATCAGCCTGCGCACTCCGCGGGGGCAACGCTACTAGCCCCATAACCATGATTTGATTTGTGAGCTGCCATTTGTACGGGCCTGTCTCTACCCCGATTTTACGAAATGGCACCAGTCCCGTGACTCTCACCCACACTACACCCTAAACTGCTTCCTCCCACAGAGAGGTCGTCGGAAGCTAAAACACTGTTTCTGTACCCTGTTGGTTCTTCGAGTTAGAATGCTAGCGATTAGACTTCCATGCAAAAGTAGGGCCACTGTGCTAGCTAAATGAAACACACCGGGAGTCTTGTCTTGCCTTTGATGGGGCCTGAGTCTCACGCGTAAAGAGCTTTGGACTCCCTTGCAGTGCTCTCAGGCATGCGCACAACAAAATGCTTCCACCCTCAGGAGGGGCTGTTTTCAATGAAGCACAGATCCTCTACCGAGTTTTTCCTTCGAGTTAGGTGGCTGGCTTTCAGCCTCCACGCACAACCCGGGGCAATGCTACTAGCCCCATAACCATGATGTGATTTGTGAGCTGCCTTCGGTACCGACCTGTCTCTACCCCGATTTTCCGAAGTGGAACCAGTCCTGTGGCTCTCACCCAAACTAAACCCGAAACTTCTTCCTCCCACAGAGAGGTCATTGGAAGCTAAAACCCTGTTTCTGGACACTGTTGTTTGTTCGAGTAGAACCCTACTGATTAGACTTCAATGCAAAAGTAGGGCCGCTGTGCTAGCTTAGTCAAACACATGGGGAGTGTTGTTCTGCCTTTTGCTGGGGCCTGAGTTTCACTCGTGAAAAGGTTTGGAATCCCTTTCAGTGCTCTCACGCACGCACACAACAAAATGCTTCCGCCCTCAGTAGCGGCTGTTGTCGCTGAAGCACGGATTCTCTACCGAGGTTTCCTTCGTGTTAGGTGGCTGACTTTCAGCCTGCACGCTCCCCCGTGGCCACGCTCCTAGCCCCATAAACATGATGTGATTTGTGAGCTGCCTTCTGTTCCGGCCTGTCTCTACCCCGATTTTACGAAATGGAACCCATCCCCAGGCTCTCACACACAGTACACCCTAAACGGCTTCCTCCCACAGAGAGGTCGTCGGAAGCTAAAACCCTGTTTCTGTACACGGTTGTTTGTTCGAGTTAGAACCCTACCGATTAGACTTCAATGCAAAAGTAGGGCCGCAGTGCATGCTAGGTCAAACACACCGGGAGTCTTGTCCTGCCTTTTGGTGGGGCCTGAGTCTCATTCGTAAGAGCTTTAGACTCCCTGGCAGTGCTCTCACGCACGCACACAACAAAATGCTTCCACCCTCCGGAGCGGCTCTTTTTGCTGAAGCACGGATTCTCTAGCGAGTTTTTCCTTCGAGGTAGGTGGCTGAATTTCAGCCTGCACGCTCCCCTGGGGCACCGCTACTAGCCCCATAACCATGATGTGATTTGTGAGCTGCCTTCTGTACCGGCCTGTCTCTACCCCGATTTTACGAAATGGAACTCATCCCCAGGCTCTCACCCACAGTACACCCTAAACGGCTTCCTCCCACAGAGAGGTCGTCGGAAGATAAAACAGTGTTTCTGTACACTCTTGTTTCTTCGAGTTAGAATTCTAGCGATTCGACTTCTATGCAAAAGTAGGGCCGCTGTGCTAGCTAAATGAAACACACCGGGAGTCTTGTCTTGCCTTTGCTGGGGCCTGAGTCTCACTCGTAATGAGCTTTGGACTCCCTTGCAGTGCTCTCAGGCATGCACACAACAAAATGCTTCCACCCTCAGGGGCGGCTGTTTTCAATAAGCACGGATTCTGTACCGAGTTTTTCCTTCGAGTTAGGTGGCTGGCTTTCAGGCTGCACGCACCCCCTGGGCAATGCTACTAGCCCCATAACCATGATTTGATTGGTGAGCTGCCATTTGTACGGGCCTGTCTCTACCCCGATTTTACAAAATGGAACAAGTCCCGTGACTCTCATCCACACTACACCCTAAACGGCTTCCACGCACAGGGAGGTCTTCGGAAGCTAAAACACTGTTTCTGTACACTGTTCTTTCTTCCAGTTGGAACGCTTGCGATTAGATTTCCATGCAAAAGTAGGGCCGCAGTGCTAGCTAAAACAAACACATGGGGAGTCTTGTCCTGCCTTTGGCTGGGGCCTGAGTCGCGCTCGTAAAAAGCTTCGTACTCCCTTGCAGTGCTCGCACCCACGCACACAACTAAAGGATTCCACCCTCAGGAGCGGCTGTTTTCAATGAAGCACAGGTTCTCTACCGAGTTTTTCCTTCGAGATGGGTGGCTGAATATCAGCCTGCGCACTCCGCGGGGGCAACGCTACTAGCCCCATAACCATGATTTGATTTGTGAGCTGCCATTTGTACGGGCCTGTCTCTACCCCGATTTTACGAAATGGCACCAGTCCCGTGACTCTCACCCACACTACACCCTAAACTGCTTCCTCCCACAGAGAGGTCGTCGGAAGCTAAAACACTGTTTCTGTACCCTGTTGGTTCTTCGAGTTAGAATGCTAGCGATTAGACTTCCATGCAAAAGTAGGGCCACTGTGCTAGCTAAATGAAACACACCGGGAGTCTTGTCTTGCCTTTGATGGGGCCTGAGTCTCACGCGTAAAGAGCTTTGGACTCCCTTGCAGTGCTCTCAGGCATGCGCACAACAAAATGCTTCCACCCTCAGGAGGGGCTGTTTTCAATGAAGCACAGATCCTCTACCGAGTTTTTCCTTCGAGTTAGGTGGCTGGCTTTCAGCCTCCACGCACAACCCGGGGCAATGCTACTAGCCCCATAACCATGATGTGATTTGTGAGCTGCCTTCGGTACCGACCTGTCTCTACCCCGATTTTCCGAAGTGGAACCAGTCCTGTGGCTCTCACCCAAACTAAACCCGAAACTTCTTCCTCCCACAGAGAGGTCATTGGAAGCTAAAACCCTGTTTCTGGACACTGTTGTTTGTTCGAGTAGAACCCTACTGATTAGACTTCAATGCAAAAGTAGGGCCGCTGTGCTAGCTTAGTCAAACACATGGGGAGTGTTGTTCTGCCTTTTGCTGGGGCCTGAGTTTCACTCGTGAAAAGGTTTGGAATCCCTTTCAGTGCTCTCACGCATGCACACAACAAAATGCTTCCGCCCTCAGTAGCGGCTGTTGTCGCTGAAGCACGGATTCTCTACCGAGGTTTCCTTCGTGTTAGGTGGCTGACTTTCAGCCTGCACGCTCCCCCGTGGCCACGCTCCTAGCCCCATAAACATGATGTGATTTGTGAGCTGCCTTCTGTTCCGGCCTGTCTCTACCCCGATTTTACGAAATGGAACCCATCCCCAGGCTCTCACACACAGTACACCCTAAACGGCTTCCTCCCACAGAGAGGTCGTCGGAAGCTAAAACCCTGTTTCTGTACACGGTTGTTTGTTCGAGTTAGAACCCTACCGATTAGACTTCAATGCAAAAGTAGGGCCGCAGTGCATGCTAGGTCAAACACACCGGGAGTCTTGTCCTGCCTTTTGGTGGGGCCTGAGTCTCATTCGTAAGAGCTTTAGACTCCCTGGCAGTGCTCTCACGCACGCACACAACAAAATGCTTCCACCCTCCGGAGCGGCTCTTTTTGCTGAAGCACGGATTCTCTAGCGAGTTTTTCCTTCGAGGTAGGTGGCTGAATTTCAGCCTGCACGCTCCCCTGGGGCACCGCTACTAGCCCCATAACCATGATGTGATTTGTGAGCTGCCTTCTGTACCGGCCTGTCTCTACCCCGATTTTACGAAATGGAACTCATCCCCAGGCTCTCACCCACAGTACACCCTAAACGGCTTCCTCCCACAGAGAGGTCGTCGGAAGATAAAACAGTGTTTCTGTACACTCTTGTTTCTTCGAGTTAGAATTCTAGCGATTCGACTTCTATGCAAAAGTAGGGCCGCTGTGCTAGCTAAATGAAACACACCGGGAGTCTTGTCTTGCCTTTGCTGGGGCCTGAGTCTCACTCGTAATGAGCTTTGGACTCCCTTGCAGTGCTCTCAGGCATGCACACAACAAAATGCTTCCACCCTCAGGGGCGGCTGTTTTCAATAAGCACGGATTCTGTACCGAGTTTTTCCTTCGAGTTAGGTGGCTGGCTTTCAGGCTGCACGCACCCCCTGGGCAATGCTACTAGCCCCATAACCATGATTTGATTGGTGAGCTGCCATTTGTACGGGCCTGTCTCTACCCCGATTTTACAAAATGGAACAAGTCCCGTGACTCTCATCCACACTACACCCTAAACGGCTTCCACGCACAGGGAGGTCTTCGGAAGCTAAAACACTGTTTCTGTACACTGTTCTTTCTTCCAGTTGGAACGCTTGCGATTAGATTTCCATGCAAAAGTAGGGCCGCAGTGCTAGCTAAAACAAACACATGGGGAGTCTTGTCCTGCCTTTGGCTGGGGCCTGAGTCGCGCTCGTAAAAAGCTTCGTACTCCCTTGCAGTGCTCGCACCCACGCACACAACTAAAGGATTCCACCCTCAGGAGCGGCTGTTTTCAATGAAGCACAGGTTCTCTACCGAGTTTTTCCTTCGAGATGGGTGGCTGAATATCAGCCTGCGCACTCCGCGGGGGCAACGCTACTAGCCCCATAACCATGATTTGATTTGTGAGCTGCCATTTGTACGGGCCTGTCTCTACCCCGATTTTACGAAATGGCACCAGTCCCGTGACTCTCACCCACACTACACCCTAAACTGCTTCCTCCCACAGAGAGGTCGTCGGAAGCTAAAACACTGTTTCTGTACCCTGTTGGTTCTTCGAGTTAGAATGCTAGCGATTAGACTTCCATGCAAAAGTAGGGCCACTGTGCTAGCTAAATGAAACACACCGGGAGTCTTGTCTTGCCTTTGATGGGGCCTGAGTCTCACGCGTAAAGAGCTTTGGACTCCCTTGCAGTGCTCTCAGGCATGCGCACAACAAAATGCTTCCACCCTCAGGAGGGGCTGTTTTCAATGAAGCACAGATCCTCTACCGAGTTTTTCCTTCGAGTTAGGTGGCTGGCTTTCAGCCTCCACGCACAACCCGGGGCAATGCTACTAGCCCCATAACCATGATGTGATTTGTGAGCTGCCTTCGGTACCGACCTGTCTCTACCCCGATTTTCCGAAGTGGAACCAGTCCTGTGGCTCTCACCCAAACTAAACCCGAAACTTCTTCCTCCCACAGAGAGGTCATTGGAAGCTAAAACCCTGTTTCTGGACACTGTTGTTTGTTCGAGTAGAACCCTACTGATTAGACTTCAATGCAAAAGTAGGGCCGCTGTGCTAGCTTAGTCAAACACATGGGGAGTGTTGTTCTGCCTTTTGCTGGGGCCTGAGTTTCACTCGTGAAAAGGTTTGGAATCCCTTTCAGTGCTCTCACGCACGCACACAACAAAATGCTTCCGCCCTCAGTAGCGGCTGTTGTCGCTGAAGCACGGATTCTCTACCGAGGTTTCCTTCGTGTTAGGTGGCTGACTTTCAGCCTGCACGCTCCCCCGTGGCCACGCTCCTAGCCCCATAAACATGATGTGATTTGTGAGCTGCCTTCTGTTCCGGCCTGTCTCTACCCCGATTTTACGAAATGGAACCCATCCCCAGGCTCTCACACACAGTACACCCTAAACGGCTTCCTCCCACAGAGAGGTCGTCGGAAGCTAAAACCCTGTTTCTGTACACGGTTGTTTGTTTGAGTTAGAACCCTACCGATTAGACTTCAATGCAAAAGTAGGGCCGCAGTGCATGCTAGGTCAAACACACCGGGAGTCTTGTCCTGCCTTTTGGTGGGGCCTGAGTCTCATTCGTAAGAGCTTTAGACTCCCTGGCAGTGCTCTCACGCACGCACACAACAAAATGCTTCCACCCTCCGGAGCGGCTGTTTTTGCTGAAGCACGGATTCTCTAGCGAGTTTTTCCTTCGAGGTAGGTGGCTGAATTTCAGCCTGCACGCTCCCCTGGGGCACCGCTACTAGCCCCATAACCATGATGTGATTTGTGAGCTGCCTTCTGTACCGGCCTGTCTCTACCCCGATTTTACGAAATGGAACTCATCCCCAGGCTCTCACCCACAGTACACCCTAAACGGCTTCCTCCCACAGAGAGGTCGTCGGAAGATAAAACAGTGTTTCTGTACACTCTTGTTTCTTCGAGTTAGAATTCTAGCGATTCGACTTCTATGCAAAAGTAGGGCCGCTGTGCTAGCTAAATGAAACACACCGGGAGTCTTGTCTTGCCTTTGCTGGGGCCTGAGTCTCACTCGTAATGAGCTTTGGACTCCCTTGCAGTGCTCTCAGGCATGCACACAACAAAATGCTTCCACCCTCAGGGGCGGCTGTTTTCAATAAGCACGGATTCTGTACCGAGTTTTTCCTTCGAGTTAGGTGGCTGGCTTTCAGGCTGCACGCACCCCCTGGGCAATGCTACTAGCCCCATAACCATGATTTGATTGGTGAGCTGCCATTTGTACGGGCCTGTCTCTACCCCGATTTTACAAAATGGAACAAGTCCCGTGACTCTCATCCACACTACACCCTAAACGGCTTCCACGCACAGGGAGGTCTTCGGAAGCTAAAACACTGTTTCTGTACACTGTTCTTTCTTCCAGTTGGAACGCTTGCGATTAGATTTCCATGCAAAAGTAGGGCCGCAGTGCTAGCTAAAACAAACACATGGGGAGTCTTGTCCTGCCTTTGGCTGGGGCCTGAGTCGCGCTCGTAAAAAGCTTCGTACTCCCTTGCAGTGCTCGCACCCACGCACACAACTAAAGGATTCCACCCTCAGGAGCGGCTGTTTTCAATGAAGCACAGGTTCTCTACCGAGTTTTTCCTTCGAGATGGGTGGCTGAATATCAGCCTGCGCACTCCGCGGGGGCAACGCTACTAGCCCCATAACCATGATTTGATTTGTGAGCTGCCATTTGTACGGGCCTGTCTCTACCCCGATTTTACGAAATGGCACCAGTCCCGTGACTCTCACCCACACTACACCCTAAACTGCTTCCTCCCACAGAGAGGTCGTCGGAAGCTAAAACACTGTTTCTGTACCCTGTTGGTTCTTCGAGTTAGAATGCTAGCGATTAGACTTCCATGCAAAAGTAGGGCCACTGTGCTAGCTAAATGAAACACACCGGGAGTCTTGTCTTGCCTTTGATGGGGCCTGAGTCTCACGCGTAAAGAGCTTTGGACTCCCTTGCAGTGCTCTCAGGCATGCGCACAACAAAATGCTTCCACCCTCAGGAGGGGCTGTTTTCAATGAAGCACAGATCCTCTACCGAGTTTTTCCTTCGAGTTAGGTGGCTGGCTTTCAGCCTCCACGCACAACCCGGGGCAATGCTACTAGCCCCATAACCATGATGTGATTTGTGAGCTGCCTTCGGTACCGACCTGTCTCTACCCCGATTTTCCGAAGTGGAACCAGTCCTGTGGCTCTCACCCAAACTAAACCCGAAACTTCTTCCTCCCACAGAGAGGTCATTGGAAGCTAAAACCCTGTTTCTGGACACTGTTGTTTGTTCGAGTAGAACCCTACTGATTAGACTTCAATGCAAAAGTAGGGCCGCTGTGCTAGCTTAGTCAAACACATGGGGAGTGTTGTTCTGCCTTTTGCTGGGGCCTGAGTTTCACTCGTGAAAAGGTTTGGAATCCCTTTCAGTGCTCTCACGCACGCACACAACAAAATGCTTCCGCCCTCAGTAGCGGCTGTTGTCGCTGAAGCACGGATTCTCTACCGAGGTTTCCTTCGTGTTAGGTGGCTGACTTTCAGCCTGCACGCTCCCCCGTGGCCACGCTCCTAGCCCCATAAACATGATGTGATTTGTGAGCTGCCTTCTGTTCCGGCCTGTCTCTACCCCGATTTTACGAAATGGAACCCATCCCCAGGCTCTCACACACAGTACACCCTAAACGGCTTCCTCCCACAGAGAGGTCGTCGGAAGCTAAAACCCTGTTTCTGTACACGGTTGTTTGTTCGAGTTAGAACCCTACCGATTAGACTTCAATGCAAAAGTAGGGCCGCAGTGCATGCTAGGTCAAACACACCGGGAGTCTTGTCCTGCCTTTTGGTGGGGCCTGAGTCTCATTCGTAAGAGCTTTAGACTCCCTGGCAGTGCTCTCACGCACGCACACAACAAAATGCTTCCACCCTCCGGAGCGGCTGTTTTTGCTGAAGCACGGATTCTCTAGCGAGTTTTTCCTTCGAGGTAGGTGGCTGAATTTCAGCCTGCACGCTCCCCTGGGGCAACGCTACTAGCCCCATAACCATGATGTGATTTGTGAGCTGCCTTCTGTACCGGCCTGTCTCTACCCCGATTTTACGAAATGGAACTCATCCCCAGGCTCTCACCCACAGTACACCCTAAACGGCTTCCTCCCACAGAGAGGTCGTCGGAAGATAAAACAGTGTTTCTGTACACTCTTGTTTCTTCGAGTTAGAATTCTAGCGATTCGACTTCTATGCAAAAGTAGGGCCGCTGTGCTAGCTAAATGAAACACACCGGGAGTCTTGTCTTGCCTTTGCTGGGGCCTGAGTCTCACTCGTAATGAGCTTTGGACTCCCTTGCAGTGCTCTCAGGCATGCACACAACAAAATGCTTCCACCCTCAGGGGCGGCTGTTTTCAATAAGCACGGATTCTGTACCGAGTTTTTCCTTCGAGTTAGGTGGCTGGCTTTCAGGCTGCACGCACCCCCTGGGCAATGCTACTAGCCCCATAACCATGATTTGATTGGTGAGCTGCCATTTGTACGGGCCTGTCTCTACCCCGATTTTACAAAATGGAACAAGTCCCGTGACTCTCATCCACACTACACCCTAAACGGCTTCCACGCACAGGGAGGTCTTCGGAAGCTAAAACACTGTTTCTGTACACTGTTCTTTCTTCCAGTTGGAACGCTTGCGATTAGATTTCCATGCAAAAGTAGGGCCGCAGTGCTAGCTAAAACAAACACATGGGGAGTCTTGTCCTGCCTTTGGCTGGGGCCTGAGTCGCGCTCGTAAAAAGCTTCGTACTCCCTTGCAGTGCTCGCACCCACGCACACAACTAAAGGATTCCACCCTCAGGAGCGGCTGTTTTCAATGAAGCACAGGTTCTCTACCGAGTTTTTCCTTCGAGATGGGTGGCTGAATATCAGCCTGCGCACTCCGCGGGGGCAACGCTACTAGCCCCATAACCATGATTTGATTTGTGAGCTGCCATTTGTACGGGCCTGTCTCTACCCCGATTTTACGAAATGGCACCAGTCCCGTGACTCTCACCCACACTACACCCTAAACTGCTTCCTCCCACAGAGAGGTCGTCGGAAGCTAAAACACTGTTTCTGTACCCTGTTGGTTCTTCGAGTTAGAATGCTAGCGATTAGACTTCCATGCAAAAGTAGGGCCACTGTGCTAGCTAAATGAAACACACCGGGAGTCTTGTCTTGCCTTTGATGGGGCCTGAGTCTCACGCGTAAAGAGCTTTGGACTCCCTTGCAGTGCTCTCAGGCATGCGCACAACAAAATGCTTCCACCCTCAGGAGGGGCTGTTTTCAATGAAGCACAGATCCTCTACCGAGTTTTTCCTTCGAGTTAGGTGGCTGGCTTTCAGCCTCCACGCACAACCCGGGGCAATGCTACTAGCCCCATAACCATGATGTGATTTGTGAGCTGCCTTCGGTACCGACCTGTCTCTACCCCGATTTTCCGAAGTGGAACCAGTCCTGTGGCTCTCACCCAAACTAAACCCGAAACTTCTTCCTCCCACAGAGAGGTCATTGGAAGCTAAAACCCTGTTTCTGGACACTGTTGTTTGTTCGAGTAGAACCCTACTGATTAGACTTCAATGCAAAAGTAGGGCCGCTGTGCTAGCTTAGTCAAACACATGGGGAGTGTTGTTCTGCCTTTTGCTGGGGCCTGAGTTTCACTCGTGAAAAGGTTTGGAATCCCTTTCAGTGCTCTCACGCACGCACACAACAAAATGCTTCCGCCCTCAGTAGCGGCTGTTGTCGCTGAAGCACGGATTCTCTACCGAGGTTTCCTTCGTGTTAGGTGGCTGACTTTCAGCCTGCACGCTCCCCCGTGGCCACGCTCCTAGCCCCATAAACATGATGTGATTTGTGAGCTGCCTTCTGTTCCGGCCTGTCTCTACCCCGATTTTACGAAATGGAACCCATCCCCAGGCTCTCACACACAGTACACCCTAAACGGCTTCCTCCCACAGAGAGGTCGTCGGAAGCTAAAACCCTGTTTCTGTACACGGTTGTTTGTTCGAGTTAGAACCCTACCGATTAGACTTCAATGCAAAAGTAGGGCCGCAGTGCATGCTAGGTCAAACACACCGGGAGTCTTGTCCTGCCTTTTGGTGGGGCCTGAGTCTCATTCGTAAGAGCTTTAGACTCCCTGGCAGTGCTCTCACGCACGCACACAACAAAATGCTTCCACCCTCCGGAGCGGCTGTTTTTGCTGAAGCACGGATTCTCTAGCGAGTTTTTCCTTCGAGGTAGGTGGCTGAATTTCAGCCTGCACGCTCCCCTGGGGCAACGCTACTAGCCCCATAACCATGATGTGATTTGTGAGCTGCCTTCTGTACCGGCCTGTCTCTACCCCGATTTTACGAAATGGAACTCATCCCCAGGCTCTCACCCACAGTACACCCTAAACGGCTTCCTCCCACAGAGAGGTCGTCGGAAGATAAAACAGTGTTTCTGTACACTCTTGTTTCTTCGAGTTAGAATTCTAGCGATTCGACTTCTATGCAAAAGTAGGGCCGCTGTGCTAGCTAAATGAAACACACCGGGAGTCTTGTCTTGCCTTTGCTGGGGCCTGAGTCTCACTCGTAATGAGCTTTGGACTCCCTTGCAGTGCTCTCAGGCATGCACACAACAAAATGCTTCCACCCTCAGGGGCGGCTGTTTTCAATAAGCACGGATTCTGTACCGAGTTTTTCCTTCGAGTTAGGTGGCTGGCTTTCAGGCTGCACGCACCCCCTGGGCAATGCTACTAGCCCCATAACCATGATTTGATTGGTGAGCTGCCATTTGTACGGGCCTGTCTCTACCCCGATTTTACAAAATGGAACAAGTCCCGTGACTCTCATCCACACTACACCCTAAACGGCTTCCACGCACAGGGAGGTCTTCGGAAGCTAAAACACTGTTTCTGTACACTGTTCTTTCTTCCAGTTGGAACGCTTGCGATTAGATTTCCATGCAAAAGTAGGGCCGCAGTGCTAGCTAAAACAAACACATGGGGAGTCTTGTCCTGCCTTTGGCTGGGGCCTGAGTCGCGCTCGTAAAAAGCTTCGTACTCCCTTGCAGTGCTCGCACCCACGCACACAACTAAAGGATTCCACCCTCAGGAGCGGCTGTTTTCAATGAAGCACAGGTTCTCTACCGAGTTTTTCCTTCGAGATGGGTGGCTGAATATCAGCCTGCGCACTCCGCGGGGGCAACGCTACTAGCCCCATAACCATGATTTGATTTGTGAGCTGCCATTTGTACGGGCCTGTCTCTACCCCGATTTTACGAAATGGCACCAGTCCCGTGACTCTCACCCACACTACACCCTAAACTGCTTCCTCCCACAGAGAGGTCGTCGGAAGCTAAAACACTGTTTCTGTACCCTGTTGGTTCTTCGAGTTAGAATGCTAGCGATTAGACTTCCATGCAAAAGTAGGGCCACTGTGCTAGCTAAATGAAACACACCGGGAGTCTTGTCTTGCCTTTGATGGGGCCTGAGTCTCACGCGTAAAGAGCTTTGGACTCCCTTGCAGTGCTCTCAGGCATGCGCACAACAAAATGCTTCCACCCTCAGGAGGGGCTGTTTTCAATGAAGCACAGATCCTCTACCGAGTTTTTCCTTCGAGTTAGGTGGCTGGCTTTCAGCCTCCACGCACAACCCGGGGCAATGCTACTAGCCCCATAACCATGATGTGATTTGTGAGCTGCCTTCGGTACCGACCTGTCTCTACCCCGATTTTCCGAAGTGGAACCAGTCCTGTGGCTCTCACCCAAACTAAACCCGAAACTTCTTCCTCCCACAGAGAGGTCATTGGAAGCTAAAACCCTGTTTCTGGACACTGTTGTTTGTTCGAGTAGAACCCTACTGATTAGACTTCAATGCAAAAGTAGGGCCGCTGTGCTAGCTTAGTCAAACACATGGGGAGTGTTGTTCTGCCTTTTGCTGGGGCCTGAGTTTCACTCGTGAAAAGGTTTGGAATCCCTTTCAGTGCTCTCACGCACGCACACAACAAAATGCTTCCGCCCTCAGTAGCGGCTGTTGTCGCTGAAGCACGGATTCTCTACCGAGGTTTCCTTCGTGTTAGGTGGCTGACTTTCAGCCTGCACGCTCCCCCGTGGCCACGCTCCTAGCCCCATAAACATGATGTGATTTGTGAGCTGCCTTCTGTTCCGGCCTGTCTCTACCCCGATATTACGAAATGGAACCCATCCCCAGGCTCTCACACACAGTACACCCTAAACGGCTTCCTCCCACAGAGAGGTCGTCGGAAGCTAAAACCCTGTTTCTGTACACTGTTTTTTGTTCGAGTTAGAACCCTACCGATTAGACTTCAATGCAAAAGTAGGGCCGCAGTGCATGCTAGGTCAAACACACCGGGAGTCTTGTCCTGCCTTTTGGTGGGGCCTGAGTCTCATTCGTAAGAGCTTTAGACTCCCTGGCAGTGCTCTCACGCACGCACACAACAAAATGCTTCCACCCTCCGGAGCGGCTGTTTTTGCTGAAGCACGGATTCTCTAGCGAGTTTTTCCTTCGAGGTAGGTGGCTGAATTTCAGCCTGCACGCTCCCCTGGGGCACCGCTACTAGCCCCATAACCATGATGTGATTTGTGAGCTGCCTTCTGTACCGGCCTGTCTCTACCCCGATTTTACGAAATGGAACTCATCCCCAGGCTCTCACCCACAGTACACCCTAAACGGCTTCCTCCCACAGAGAGGTCGTCGGAAGATAAAACAGTGTTTCTGTACACTCTTGTTTCTTCGAGTTAGAATTCTAGCGATTCGACTTCTATGCAAAAGTAGGGCCGCTGTGCTAGCTAAATGAAACACACCGGGAGTCTTGTCTTGCCTTTGCTGGGGCCTGAGTCTCACTCGTAATGAGCTTTGGACTCCCTTGCAGTGCTCTCAGGCATGCACACAACAAAATGCTTCCACCCTCAGGGGCGGCTGTTTTCAATAAGCACGGATTCTGTACCGAGTTTTTCCTTCGAGTTAGGTGGCTGGCTTTCAGGCTGCACGCACCCCCTGGGCAATGCTACTAGCCCCATAACCATGATTTGATTGGTGAGCTGCCATTTGTACGGGCCTGTCTCTACCCCGATTTTACAAAATGGAACAAGTCCCGTGACTCTCATCCACACTACACCCTAAACGGCTTCCACGCACAGGGAGGTCTTCGGAAGCTAAAACACTGTTTCTGTACACTGTTCTTTCTTCCAGTTGGAACGCTTGCGATTAGATTTCCATGCAAAAGTAGGGCCGCAGTGCTAGCTAAAACAAACACATGGGGAGTCTTGTCCTGCCTTTGGCTGGGGCCTGAGTCGCGCTCGTAAAAAGCTTCGTACTCCCTTGCAGTGCTCGCACCCACGCACACAACTAAAGGATTCCACCCTCAGGAGCGGCTGTTTTCAATGAAGCACAGGTTCTCTACCGAGTTTTTCCTTCGAGATGGGTGGCTGAATATCAGCCTGCGCACTCCGCGGGGGCAACGCTACTAGCCCCATAACCATGATTTGATTTGTGAGCTGCCATTTGTACGGGCCTGTCTCTACCCCGATTTTACGAAATGGCACCAGTCCCGTGACTCTCACCCACACTACACCCTAAACTGCTTCCTCCCACAGAGAGGTCGTCGGAAGCTAAAACACTGTTTCTGTACCCTGTTGGTTCTTCGAGTTAGAATGCTAGCGATTAGACTTCCATGCAAAAGTAGGGCCACTGTGCTAGCTAAATGAAACACACCGGGAGTCTTGTCTTGCCTTTGATGGGGCCTGAGTCTCACGCGTAAAGAGCTTTGGACTCCCTTGCAGTGCTCTCAGGCATGCGCACAACAAAATGCTTCCACCCTCAGGAGGGGCTGTTTTCAATGAAGCACAGATCCTCTACCGAGTTTTTCCTTCGAGTTAGGTGGCTGGCTTTCAGCCTCCACGCACAACCCGGGGCAATGCTACTAGCCCCATAACCATGATGTGATTTGTGAGCTGCCTTCGGTACCGACCTGTCTCTACCCCGATTTTCCGAAGTGGAACCAGTCCTGTGGCTCTCACCCAAACTAAACCCGAAACTTCTTCCTCCCACAGAGAGGTCATTGGAAGCTAAAACCCTGTTTCTGGACACTGTTGTTTGTTCGAGTAGAACCCTACTGATTAGACTTCAATGCAAAAGTAGGGCCGCTGTGCTAGCTTAGTCAAACACATGGGGAGTGTTGTTCTGCCTTTTGCTGGGGCCTGAGTTTCACTCGTGAAAAGGTTTGGAATCCCTTTCAGTGCTCTCACGCACGCACACAACAAAATGCTTCCGCCCTCAGTAGCGGCTGTTGTCGCTGAAGCACGGATTCTCTACCGAGGTTTCCTTCGTGTTAGGTGGCTGACTTTCAGCCTGCACGCTCCCCCGTGGCCACGCTCCTAGCCCCATAAACATGATGTGATTTGTGAGCTGCCTTCTGTTCCGGCCTGTCTCTACCCCGATTTTACGAAATGGAACCCATCCCCAGGCTCTCACACACAGTACACCCTAAACGGCTTCCTCCCACAGAGAGGTCGTCGGAAGCTAAAACCCTGTTTCTGTACACGGTTGTTTGTTCGAGTTAGAACCCTACCGATTAGACTTCAATGCAAAAGTAGGGCCGCAGTGCATGCTAGGTCAAACACACCGGGAGTCTTGTCCTGCCTTTTGGTGGGGCCTGAGTCTCATTCGTAAGAGCTTTAGACTCCCTGGCAGTGCTCTCACGCACGCACACAACAAAATGCTTCCACCCTCCGGAGCGGCTCTTTTTGCTGAAGCACGGATTCTCTAGCGAGTTTTTCCTTCGAGGTAGGTGGCTGAATTTCAGCCTGCACGCTCCCCTGGGGCACCGCTACTAGCCCCATAACCATGATGTGATTTGTGAGCTGCCTTCTGTACCGGCCTGTCTCTACCCCGATTTTACGAAATGGAACTCATCCCCAGGCTCTCACCCACAGTACACCCTAAACGGCTTCCTCCCACAGAGAGGTCGTCGGAAGATAAAACAGTGTTTCTGTACACTCTTGTTTCTTCGAGTTAGAATTCTAGCGATTCGACTTCTATGCAAAAGTAGGGCCGCTGTGCTAGCTAAATGAAACACACCGGGAGTCTTGTCTTGCCTTTGCTGGGGCCTGAGTCTCACTCGTAATGAGCTTTGGACTCCCTTGCAGTGCTCTCAGGCATGCACACAACAAAATGCTTCCACCCTCAGGGGCGGCTGTTTTCAATAAGCACGGATTCTGTACCGAGTTTTTCCTTCGAGTTAGGTGGCTGGCTTTCAGGCTGCACGCACCCCCTGGGCAATGCTACTAGCCCCATAACCATGATTTGATTGGTGAGCTGCCATTTGTACGGGCCTGTCTCTACCCCGATTTTACAAAATGGAACAAGTCCCGTGACTCTCATCCACACTACACCCTAAACGGCTTCCACGCACAGGGAGGTCTTCGGAAGCTAAAACACTGTTTCTGTACACTGTTCTTTCTTCCAGTTGGAACGCTTGCGATTAGATTTCCATGCAAAAGTAGGGCCGCAGTGCTAGCTAAAACAAACACATGGGGAGTCTTGTCCTGCCTTTGGCTGGGGCCTGAGTCGCGCTCGTAAAAAGCTTCGTACTCCCTTGCAGTGCTCGCACCCACGCACACAACTAAAGGATTCCACCCTCAGGAGCGGCTGTTTTCAATGAAGCACAGGTTCTCTACCGAGTTTTTCCTTCGAGATGGGTGGCTGAATATCAGCCTGCGCACTCCGCGGGGGCAACGCTACTAGCCCCATAACCATGATTTGATTTGTGAGCTGCCATTTGTACGGGCCTGTCTCTACCCCGATTTTACGAAATGGCACCAGTCCCGTGACTCTCACCCACACTACACCCTAAACTGCTTCCTCCCACAGAGAGGTCGTCGGAAGCTAAAACACTGTTTCTGTACCCTGTTGGTTCTTCGAGTTAGAATGCTAGCGATTAGACTTCCATGCAAAAGTAGGGCCACTGTGCTAGCTAAATGAAACACACCGGGAGTCTTGTCTTGCCTTTGATGGGGCCTGAGTCTCACGCGTAAAGAGCTTTGGACTCCCTTGCAGTGCTCTCAGGCATGCGCACAACAAAATGCTTCCACCCTCAGGAGGGGCTGTTTTCAATGAAGCACAGATCCTCTACCGAGTTTTTCCTTCGAGTTAGGTGGCTGGCTTTCAGCCTCCACGCACAACCCGGGGCAATGCTACTAGCCCCATAACCATGATGTGATTTGTGAGCTGCCTTCGGTACCGACCTGTCTCTACCCCGATTTTCCGAAGTGGAACCAGTCCTGTGGCTCTCACCCAAACTAAACCCGAAACTTCTTCCTCCCACAGAGAGGTCATTGGAAGCTAAAACCCTGTTTCTGGACACTGTTGTTTGTTCGAGTAGAACCCTACTGATTAGACTTCAATGCAAAAGTAGGGCCGCTGTGCTAGCTTAGTCAAACACATGGGGAGTGTTGTTCTGCCTTTTGCTGGGGCCTGAGTTTCACTCGTGAAAAGGTTTGGAATCCCTTTCAGTGCTCTCACGCACGCACACAACAAAATGCTTCCGCCCTCAGTAGCGGCTGTTGTCGCTGAAGCACGGATTCTCTACCGAGGTTTCCTTCGTGTTAGGTGGCTGACTTTCAGCCTGCACGCTCCCCCGTGGCCACGCTCCTAGCCCCATAAACATGATGTGATTTGTGAGCTGCCTTCTGTTCCGGCCTGTCTCTACCCCGATTTTACGAAATGGAACCCATCCCCAGGCTCTCACACACAGTACACCCTAAACGGCTTCCTCCCACAGAGAGGTCGTCGGAAGCTAAAACCCTGTTTCTGTACACGGTTGTTTGTTCGAGTTAGAACCCTACCGATTAGACTTCAATGCAAAAGTAGGGCCGCAGTGCATGCTAGGTCAAACACACCGGGAGTCTTGTCCTGCCTTTTGGTGGGGCCTGAGTCTCATTCGTAAGAGCTTTAGACTCCCTGGCAGTGCTCTCACGCACGCACACAACAAAATGCTTCCACCCTCCGGAGCGGCTCTTTTTGCTGAAGCACGGATTCTCTAGCGAGTTTTTCCTTCGAGGTAGGTGGCTGAATTTCAGCCTGCACGCTCCCCTGGGGCACCGCTACTAGCCCCATAACCATGATGTGATTTGTGAGCTGCCTTCTGTACCGGCCTGTCTCTACCCCGATTTTACGAAATGGAACTCATCCCCAGGCTCTCACCCACAGTACACCCTAAACGGCTTCCTCCCACAGAGAGGTCGTCGGAAGATAAAACAGTGTTTCTGTACACTCTTGTTTCTTCGAGTTAGAATTCTAGCGATTCGACTTCTATGCAAAAGTAGGGCCGCTGTGCTAGCTAAATGAAACACACCGGGAGTCTTGTCTTGCCTTTGCTGGGGCCTGAGTCTCACTCGTAATGAGCTTTGGACTCCCTTGCAGTGCTCTCAGGCATGCACACAACAAAATGCTTCCACCCTCAGGGGCGGCTGTTTTCAATAAGCACGGATTCTGTACCGAGTTTTTCCTTCGAGTTAGGTGGCTGGCTTTCAGGCTGCACGCACCCCCTGGGCAATGCTACTAGCCCCATAACCATGATTTGATTGGTGAGCTGCCATTTGTACGGGCCTGTCTCTACCCCGATTTTACAAAATGGAACAAGTTCCGTGACTCTCATCCACACTACACCCTAAACGGCTTCCACGCACAGGGAGGTCTTCGGAAGCTAAAACACTGTTTCTGTACACTGTTCTTTCTTCCAGTTGGAACGCTTGCGATTAGATTTCCATGCAAAAGTAGGGCCGCAGTGCTAGCTAAAACAAACACATGGGGAGTCTTGTCCTGCCTTTGGCTGGGGCCTGAGTCGCGCTCGTAAAAAGCTTCGTACTCCCTTGCAGTGCTCGCACCCACGCACACAACTAAAGGATTCCACCCTCAGGAGCGGCTGTTTTCAATGAAGCACAGGTTCTCTACCGAGTTTTTCCTTCGAGATGGGTGGCTGAATATCAGCCTGCGCACTCCGCGGGGGCAACGCTACTAGCCCCATAACCATGATTTGATTTGTGAGCTGCCATTTGTACGGGCCTGTCTCTACCCCGATTTTACGAAATGGCACCAGTCCCGTGACTCTCACCCACACTACACCCTAAACTGCTTCCTCCCACAGAGAGGTCGTCGGAAGCTAAAACACTGTTTCTGTACCCTGTTGGTTCTTCGAGTTAGAATGCTAGCGATTAGACTTCCATGCAAAAGTAGGGCCACTGTGCTAGCTAAATGAAACACACCGGGAGTCTTGTCTTGCCTTTGATGGGGCCTGAGTCTCACGCGTAAAGAGCTTTGGACTCCCTTGCAGTGCTCTCAGGCATGCGCACAACAAAATGCTTCCACCCTCAGGAGGGGCTGTTTTCAATGAAGCACAGATCCTCTACCGAGTTTTTCCTTCGAGTTAGGTGGCTGGCTTTCAGCCTCCACGCACAACCCGGGGCAATGCTACTAGCCCCATAACCATGATGTGATTTGTGAGCTGCCTTCGGTACCGACCTGTCTCTACCCCGATTTTCCGAAGTGGAACCAGTCCTGTGGCTCTCACCCAAACTAAACCCGAAACTTCTTCCTCCCACAGAGAGGTCATTGGAAGCTAAAACCCTGTTTCTGGACACTGTTGTTTGTTCGAGTAGAACCCTACTGATTAGACTTCAATGCAAAAGTAGGGCCGCTGTGCTAGCTTAGTCAAACACATGGGGAGTGTTGTTCTGCCTTTTGCTGGGGCCTGAGTTTCACTCGTGAAAAGGTTTGGAATCCCTTTCAGTGCTCTCACGCACGCACACAACAAAATGCTTCCGCCCTCAGTAGCGGCTGTTGTCGCTGAAGCACGGATTCTCTACCGAGGTTTCCTTCGTGTTAGGTGGCTGACTTTCAGCCTGCACGCTCCCCCGTGGCCACGCTCCTAGCCCCATAAACATGATGTGATTTGTGAGCTGCCTTCTGTTCCGGCCTGTCTCTACCCCGATTTTACGAAATGGAACCCATCCCCAGGCTCTCACACACAGTACACCCTAAACGGCTTCCTCCCACAGAGAGGTCGTCGGAAGCTAAAACCCTGTTTCTGTACACGGTTGTTTGTTCGAGTTAGAACCCTACCGATTAGACTTCAATGCAAAAGTAGGGCCGCAGTGCATGCTAGGTCAAACACACCGGGAGTCTTGTCCTGCCTTTTGGTGGGGCCTGAGTCTCATTCGTAAGAGCTTTAGACTCCCTGGCAGTGCTCTCACGCACGCACACAACAAAATGCTTCCACCCTCCGGAGCGGCTCTTTTTGCTGAAGCACGGATTCTCTAGCGAGTTTTTCCTTCGAGGTAGGTGGCTGAATTTCAGCCTGCACGCTCCCCTGGGGCACCGCTACTAGCCCCATAACCATGATGTGATTTGTGAGCTGCCTTCTGTACCGGCCTGTCTCTACCCCGATTTTACGAAATGGAACTCATCCCCAGGCTCTCACCCACAGTACACCCTAAACGGCTTCCTCCCACAGAGAGGTCGTCGGAAGATAAAACAGTGTTTCTGTACACTCTTGTTTCTTCGAGTTAGAATTCTAGCGATTCGACTTCTATGCAAAAGTAGGGCCGCTGTGCTAGCTAAATGAAACACACCGGGAGTCTTGTCTTGCCTTTGCTGGGGCCTGAGTCTCACTCGTAATGAGCTTTGGACTCCCTTGCAGTGCTCTCAGGCATGCACACAACAAAATGCTTCCACCCTCAGGGGCGGCTGTTTTCAATAAGCACGGATTCTGTACCGAGTTTTTCCTTCGAGTTAGGTGGCTGGCTTTCAGGCTGCACGCACCCCCTGGGCAATGCTACTAGCCCCATAACCATGATTTGATTGGTGAGCTGCCATTTGTACGGGCCTGTCTCTACCCCGATTTTACAAAATGGAACAAGTCCCGTGACTCTCATCCACACTACACCCTAAACGGCTTCCACGCACAGGGAGGTCTTCGGAAGCTAAAACACTGTTTCTGTACACTGTTCTTTCTTCCAGTTGGAACGCTTGCGATTAGATTTCCATGCAAAAGTAGGGCCGCAGTGCTAGCTAAAACAAACACATGGGGAGTCTTGTCCTGCCTTTGGCTGGGGCCTGAGTCGCGCTCGTAAAAAGCTTCGTACTCCCTTGCAGTGCTCGCACCCACGCACACAACTAAAGGATTCCACCCTCAGGAGCGGCTGTTTTCAATGAAGCACAGGTTCTCTACCGAGTTTTTCCTTCGAGATGGGTGGCTGAATATCAGCCTGCGCACTCCGCGGGGGCAACGCTACTAGCCCCATAACCATGATTTGATTTGTGAGCTGCCATTTGTACGGGCCTGTCTCTACCCCGATTTTACGAAATGGCACCAGTCCCGTGACTCTCACCCACACTACACCC
Source organism: Halichoerus grypus (assembly GCF_964656455.1). Lineage (NCBI taxonomy): Eukaryota > Metazoa > Chordata > Mammalia > Carnivora > Phocidae > Halichoerus > Halichoerus grypus. The sequence goes on along the minus strand of NC_135727.1, from coordinate 76,863,110 downwards.
TAAACTGCTTCCTCCCACAGAGAGGTCGTCGGAAGCTAAAACACTGTTTCTGTACCCTGTTGGTTCTTCGAGTTAGAATGCTAGCGATTAGACTTCCATGCAAAAGTAGGGCCACTGTGCTAGCTAAATGAAACACACCGGGAGTCTTGTCTTGCCTTTGATGGGGCCTGAGTCTCACGCGTAAAGAGCTTTGGACTCCCTTGCAGTGCTCTCAGGCATGCGCACAACAAAATGCTTCCACCCTCAGGAGGGGCTGTTTTCAATGAAGCACAGATCCTCTACCGAGTTTTTCCTTCGAGTTAGGTGGCTGGCTTTCAGCCTCCACGCACAACCCGGGGCAATGCTACTAGCCCCATAACCATGATGTGATTTGTGAGCTGCCTTCGGTACCGACCTGTCTCTACCCCGATTTTCCGAAGTGGAACCAGTCCTGTGGCTCTCACCCAAACTAAACCCGAAACTTCTTCCTCCCACAGAGAGGTCATTGGAAGCTAAAACCCTGTTTCTGGACACTGTTGTTTGTTCGAGTAGAACCCTACTGATTAGACTTCAATGCAAAAGTAGGGCCGCTGTGCTAGCTTAGTCAAACACATGGGGAGTGTTGTTCTGCCTTTTGCTGGGGCCTGAGTTTCACTCGTGAAAAGGTTTGGAATCCCTTTCAGTGCTCTCACGCACGCACACAACAAAATGCTTCCGCCCTCAGTAGCGGCTGTTGTCGCTGAAGCACGGATTCTCTACCGAGGTTTCCTTCGTGTTAGGTGGCTGACTTTCAGCCTGCACGCTCCCCCGTGGCCACGCTCCTAGCCCCATAAACATGATGTGATTTGTGAGCTGCCTTCTGTTCCGGCCTGTCTCTACCCCGATTTTACGAAATGGAACCCATCCCCAGGCTCTCACACACAGTACACCCTAAACGGCTTCCTCCCACAGAGAGGTCGTCGGAAGCTAAAACCCTGTTTCTGTACACGGTTGTTTGTTCGAGTTAGAACCCTACCGATTAGACTTCAATGCAAAAGTAGGGCCGCAGTGCATGCTAGGTCAAACACACCGGGAGTCTTGTCCTGCCTTTTGGTGGGGCCTGAGTCTCATTCGTAAGAGCTTTAGACTCCCTGGCAGTGCTCTCACGCACGCACACAACAAAATGCTTCCACCCTCCGGAGCGGCTCTTTTTGCTGAAGCACGGATTCTCTAGCGAGTTTTTCCTTCGAGGTAGGTGGCTGAATTTCAGCCTGCACGCTCCCCTGGGGCACCGCTACTAGCCCCATAACCATGATGTGATTTGTGAGCTGCCTTCTGTACCGGCCTGTCTCTACCCCGATTTTACGAAATGGAACTCATCCCCAGGCTCTCACCCACAGTACACCCTAAACGGCTTCCTCCCACAGAGAGGTCGTCGGAAGATAAAACAGTGTTTCTGTACACTCTTGTTTCTTCGAGTTAGAATTCTAGCGATTCGACTTCTATGCAAAAGTAGGGCCGCTGTGCTAGCTAAATGAAACACACCGGGAGTCTTGTCTTGCCTTTGCTGGGGCCTGAGTCTCACTCGTAATGAGCTTTGGACTCCCTTGCAGTGCTCTCAGGCATGCACACAACAAAATGCTTCCACCCTCAGGGGCGGCTGTTTTCAATAAGCACGGATTCTGTACCGAGTTTTTCCTTCGAGTTAGGTGGCTGGCTTTCAGGCTGCACGCACCCCCTGGGCAATGCTACTAGCCCCATAACCATGATTTGATTGGTGAGCTGCCATTTGTACGGGCCTGTCTCTACCCCGATTTTACAAAATGGAACAAGTCCCGTGACTCTCATCCACACTACACCCTAAACGGCTTCCACGCACAGGGAGGTCTTCGGAAGCTAAAACACTGTTTCTGTACACTGTTCTTTCTTCCAGTTGGAACGCTTGCGATTAGATTTCCATGCAAAAGTAGGGCCGCAGTGCTAGCTAAAACAAACACATGGGGAGTCTTGTCCTGCCTTTGGCTGGGGCCTGAGTCGCGCTCGTAAAAAGCTTCGTACTCCCTTGCAGTGCTCGCACCCACGCACACAACTAAAGGATTCCACCCTCAGGAGCGGCTGTTTTCAATGAAGCACAGGTTCTCTACCGAGTTTTTCCTTCGAGATGGGTGGCTGAATATCAGCCTGCGCACTCCGCGGGGGCAACGCTACTAGCCCCATAACCATGATTTGATTTGTGAGCTGCCATTTGTACGGGCCTGTCTCTACCCCGATTTTACGAAATGGCACCAGTCCCGTGACTCTCACCCACACTACACCCTAAACTGCTTCCTCCCACAGAGAGGTCGTCGGAAGCTAAAACACTGTTTCTGTACCCTGTTGGTTCTTCGAGTTAGAATGCTAGCGATTAGACTTCCATGCAAAAGTAGGGCCACTGTGCTAGCTAAATGAAACACACCGGGAGTCTTGTCTTGCCTTTGATGGGGCCTGAGTCTCACGCGTAAAGAGCTTTGGACTCCCTTGCAGTGCTCTCAGGCATGCGCACAACAAAATGCTTCCACCCTCAGGAGGGGCTGTTTTCAATGAAGCACAGATCCTCTACCGAGTTTTTCCTTCGAGTTAGGTGGCTGGCTTTCAGCCTCCACGCACAACCCGGGGCAATGCTACTAGCCCCATAACCATGATGTGATTTGTGAGCTGCCTTCGGTACCGACCTGTCTCTACCCCGATTTTCCGAAGTGGAACCAGTCCTGTGGCTCTCACCCAAACTAAACCCGAAACTTCTTCCTCCCACAGAGAGGTCATTGGAAGCTAAAACCCTGTTTCTGGACACTGTTGTTTGTTCGAGTAGAACCCTACTGATTAGACTTCAATGCAAAAGTAGGGCCGCTGTGCTAGCTTAGTCAAACACATGGGGAGTGTTGTTCTGCCTTTTGCTGGGGCCTGAGTTTCACTCGTGAAAAGGTTTGGAATCCCTTTCAGTGCTCTCACGCACGCACACAACAAAATGCTTCCGCCCTCAGTAGCGGCTGTTGTCGCTGAAGCACGGATTCTCTACCGAGGTTTCCTTCGTGTTAGGTGGCTGACTTTCAGCCTGCACGCTCCCCCGTGGCCACGCTCCTAGCCCCATAAACATGATGTGATTTGTGAGCTGCCTTCTGTTCCGGCCTGTCTCTACCCCGATTTTACGAAATGGAACCCATCCCCAGGCTCTCACACACAGTACACCCTAAACGGCTTCCTCCCACAGAGAGGTCGTCGGAAGCTAAAACCCTGTTTCTGTACACGGTTGTTTGTTCGAGTTAGAACCCTACCGATTAGACTTCAATGCAAAAGTAGGGCCGCAGTGCATGCTAGGTCAAACACACCGGGAGTCTTGTCCTGCCTTTTGGTGGGGCCTGAGTCTCATTCGTAAGAGCTTTAGACTCCCTGGCAGTGCTCTCACGCACGCACACAACAAAATGCTTCCACCCTCCGGAGTGGCTGTTTTTGCTGAAGCACGGATTCTCTAGCGAGTTTTTCCTTCGAGGTAGGTGGCTGAATTTCAGCCTGCACGCTCCCCTGGGGCACCGCTACTAGCCCCATAACCATGATGTGATTTGTGAGCTGCCTTCTGTACCGGCCTGTCTCTACCCCGATTTTACGAAATGGAACTCATCCCCAGGCTCTCACCCACAGTACACCCTAAACGGCTTCCTCCCACAGAGAGGTCGTCGGAAGATAAAACAGTGTTTCTGTACACTCTTGTTTCTTCGAGTTAGAATTCTAGCGATTCGACTTCTATGCAAAAGTAGGGCCGCTGTGCTAGCTAAATGAAACACACCGGGAGTCTTGTCTTGCCTTTGCTGGGGCCTGAGTCTCACTCGTAATGAGCTTTGGACTCCCTTGCAGTGCTCTCAGGCATGCACACAACAAAATGCTTCCACCCTCAGGGGCGGCTGTTTTCAATAAGCACGGATTCTGTACCGAGTTTTTCCTTCGAGTTAGGTGGCTGGCTTTCAGGCTGCACGCACCCCCTGGGCAATGCTACTAGCCCCATAACCATGATTTGATTGGTGAGCTGCCATTTGTACGGGCCTGTCTCTACCCCGATTTTACAAAATGGAACAAGTCCCGTGACTCTCATCCACACTACACCCTAAACGGCTTCCACGCACAGGGAGGTCTTCGGAAGCTAAAACACTGTTTCTGTACACTGTTCTTTCTTCCAGTTGGAACGCTTGCGATTAGATTTCCATGCAAAAGTAGGGCCGCAGTGCTAGCTAAAACAAACACATGGGGAGTCTTGTCCTGCCTTTGGCTGGGGCCTGAGTCGCGCTCGTAAAAAGCTTCGTACTCCCTTGCAGTGCTCGCACCCACGCACACAACTAAAGGATTCCACCCTCAGGAGCGGCTGTTTTCAATGAAGCACAGGTTCTCTACCGAGTTTTTCCTTCGAGATGGGTGGCTGAATATCAGCCTGCGCACTCCGCGGGGGCAACGCTACTAGCCCCATAACCATGATTTGATTTGTGAGCTGCCATTTGTACGGGCCTGTCTCTACCCCGATTTTACGAAATGGCACCAGTCCCGTGACTCTCACCCACACTACACCCTAAACTGCTTCCTCCCACAGAGAGGTCGTCGGAAGCTAAAACACTGTTTCTGTACCCTGTTGGTTCTTCGAGTTAGAATGCTAGCGATTAGACTTCCATGCAAAAGTAGGGCCACTGTGCTAGCTAAATGAAACACACCGGGAGTCTTGTCTTGCCTTTGATGGGGCCTGAGTCTCACGCGTAAAGAGCTTTGGACTCCCTTGCAGTGCTCTCAGGCATGCGCACAACAAAATGCTTCCACCCTCAGGAGGGGCTGTTTTCAATGAAGCACAGATCCTCTACCGAGTTTTTCCTTCGAGTTAGGTGGCTGGCTTTCAGCCTCCACGCACAACCCGGGGCAATGCTACTAGCCCCATAACCATGATGTGATTTGTGAGCTGCCTTCGGTACCGACCTGTCTCTACCCCGATTTTCCGAAGTGGAACCAGTCCTGTGGCTCTCACCCAAACTAAACCCGAAACTTCTTCCTCCCACAGAGAGGTCATTGGAAGCTAAAACCCTGTTTCTGGACACTGTTGTTTGTTCGAGTAGAACCCTACTGATTAGACTTCAATGCAAAAGTAGGGCCGCTGTGCTAGCTTAGTCAAACACATGGGGAGTGTTGTTCTGCCTTTTGCTGGGGCCTGAGTTTCACTCGTGAAAAGGTTTGGAATCCCTTTCAGTGCTCTCACGCACGCACACAACAAAATGCTTCCGCCCTCAGTAGCGGCTGTTGTCGCTGAAGCACGGATTCTCTACCGAGGTTTCCTTCGTGTTAGGTGGCTGACTTTCAGCCTGCACGCTCCCCCGTGGCCACGCTCCTAGCCCCATAAACATGATGTGATTTGTGAGCTGCCTTCTGTTCCGGCCTGTCTCTACCCCGATTTTACGAAATGGAACCCATCCCCAGGCTCTCACACACAGTACACCCTAAACGGCTTCCTCCCACAGAGAGGTCGTCGGAAGCTAAAACCCTGTTTCTGTACACGGTTGTTTGTTCGAGTTAGAACCCTACCGATTAGACTTCAATGCAAAAGTAGGGCCGCAGTGCATGCTAGGTCAAACACACCGGGAGTCTTGTCCTGCCTTTTGGTGGGGCCTGAGTCTCATTCGTAAGAGCTTTAGACTCCCTGGCAGTGCTCTCACGCACGCACACAACAAAATGCTTCCACCCTCCGGAGCGGCTCTTTTTGCTGAAGCACGGATTCTCTAGCGAGTTTTTCCTTCGAGGTAGGTGGCTGAATTTCAGCCTGCACGCTCCCCTGGGGCACCGCTACTAGCCCCATAACCATGATGTGATTTGTGAGCTGCCTTCTGTACCGGCCTGTCTCTACCCCGATTTTACGAAATGGAACTCATCCCCAGGCTCTCACCCACAGTACACCCTAAACGGCTTCCTCCCACAGAGAGGTCGTCGGAAGATAAAACAGTGTTTCTGTACACTCTTGTTTCTTCGAGTTAGAATTCTAGCGATTCGACTTCTATGCAAAAGTAGGGCCGCTGTGCTAGCTAAATGAAACACACCGGGAGTCTTGTCTTGCCTTTGCTGGGGCCTGAGTCTCACTCGTAATGAGCTTTGGACTCCCTTGCAGTGCTCTCAGGCATGCACACAACAAAATGCTTCCACCCTCAGGGGCGGCTGTTTTCAATAAGCACGGATTCTGTACCGAGTTTTTCCTTCGAGTTAGGTGGCTGGCTTTCAGGCTGCACGCACCCCCTGGGCAATGCTACTAGCCCCATAACCATGATTTGATTGGTGAGCTGCCATTTGTACGGGCCTGTCTCTACCCCGATTTTACAAAATGGAACAAGTTCCGTGACTCTCATCCACACTACACCCTAAACGGCTTCCACGCACAGGGAGGTCTTCGGAAGCTAAAACACTGTTTCTGTACACTGTTCTTTCTTCCAGTTGGAACGCTTGCGATTAGATTTCCATGCAAAAGTAGGGCCGCAGTGCTAGCTAAAACAAACACATGGGGAGTCTTGTCCTGCCTTTGGCTGGGGCCTGAGTCGCGCTCGTAAAAAGCTTCGTACTCCCTTGCAGTGCTCGCACCCACGCACACAACTAAAGGATTCCACCCTCAGGAGCGGCTGTTTTCAATGAAGCACAGGTTCTCTACCGAGTTTTTCCTTCGAGATGGGTGGCTGAATATCAGCCTGCGCACTCCGCGGGGGCAACGCTACTAGCCCCATAACCATGATTTGATTTGTGAGCTGCCATTTGTACGGGCCTGTCTCTACCCCGATTTTACGAAATGGCACCAGTCCCGTGACTCTCACCCACACTACACCCTAAACTGCTTCCTCCCACAGAGAGGTCGTCGGAAGCTAAAACACTGTTTCTGTACCCTGTTGGTTCTTCGAGTTAGAATGCTAGCGATTAGACTTCCATGCAAAAGTAGGGCCACTGTGCTAGCTAAATGAAACACACCGGGAGTCTTGTCTTGCCTTTGATGGGGCCTGAGTCTCACGCGTAAAGAGCTTTGGACTCCCTTGCAGTGCTCTCAGGCATGCGCACAACAAAATGCTTCCACCCTCAGGAGGGGCTGTTTTCAATGAAGCACAGATCCTCTACCGAGTTTTTCCTTCGAGTTAGGTGGCTGGCTTTCAGCCTCCACGCACAACCCGGGGCAATGCTACTAGCCCCATAACCATGATGTGATTTGTGAGCTGCCTTCGGTACCGACCTGTCTCTACCCCGATTTTCCGAAGTGGAACCAGTCCTGTGGCTCTCACCCAAACTAAACCCGAAACTTCTTCCTCCCACAGAGAGGTCATTGGAAGCTAAAACCCTGTTTCTGGACACTGTTGTTTGTTCGAGTAGAACCCTACTGATTAGACTTCAATGCAAAAGTAGGGCCGCTGTGCTAGCTTAGTCAAACACATGGGGAGTGTTGTTCTGCCTTTTGCTGGGGCCTGAGTTTCACTCGTGAAAAGGTTTGGAATCCCTTTCAGTGCTCTCACGCACGCACACAACAAAATGCTTCCGCCCTCAGTAGCGGCTGTTGTCGCTGAAGCACGGATTCTCTACCGAGGTTTCCTTCGTGTTAGGTGGCTGACTTTCAGCCTGCACGCTCCCCCGTGGCCACGCTCCTAGCCCCATAAACATGATGTGATTTGTGAGCTGCCTTCTGTTCCGGCCTGTCTCTACCCCGATATTACGAAATGGAACCCATCCCCAGGCTCTCACACACAGTACACCCTAAACGGCTTCCTCCCACAGAGAGGTCGTCGGAAGCTAAAACCCTGTTTCTGTACACTGTTTTTTGTTCGAGTTAGAACCCTACCGATTAGACTTCAATGCAAAAGTAGGGCCGCAGTGCATGCTAGGTCAAACACACCGGGAGTCTTGTCCTGCCTTTTGGTGGGGCCTGAGTCTCATTCGTAAGAGCTTTAGACTCCCTGGCAGTGCTCTCACGCACGCACACAACAAAATGCTTCCACCCTCCGGAGTGGCTGTTTTTGCTGAAGCACGGATTCTCTAGCGAGTTTTTCCTTCGAGGTAGGTGGCTGAATTTCAGCCTGCACGCTCCCCTGGGGCACCGCTACTAGCCCCATAACCATGATGTGATTTGTGAGCTGCCTTCTGTACCGGCCTGTCTCTACCCCGATTTTACGAAATGGAACTCATCCCCAGGCTCTCACCCACAGTACACCCTAAACGGCTTCCTCCCACAGAGAGGTCGTCGGAAGATAAAACAGTGTTTCTGTACACTCTTGTTTCTTCGAGTTAGAATTCTAGCGATTCGACTTCTATGCAAAAGTAGGGCCGCTGTGCTAGCTAAATGAAACACACCGGGAGTCTTGTCTTGCCTTTGCTGGGGCCTGAGTCTCACTCGTAATGAGCTTTGGACTCCCTTGCAGTGCTCTCAGGCATGCACACAACAAAATGCTTCCACCCTCAGGGGCGGCTGTTTTCAATAAGCACGGATTCTGTACCGAGTTTTTCCTTCGAGTTAGGTGGCTGGCTTTCAGGCTGCACGCACCCCCTGGGCAATGCTACTAGCCCCATAACCATGATTTGATTGGTGAGCTGCCATTTGTACGGGCCTGTCTCTACCCCGATTTTACAAAATGGAACAAGTCCCGTGACTCTCATCCACACTACACCCTAAACGGCTTCCACGCACAGGGAGGTCTTCGGAAGCTAAAACACTGTTTCTGTACACTGTTCTTTCTTCCAGTTGGAACGCTTGCGATTAGATTTCCATGCAAAAGTAGGGCCGCAGTGCTAGCTAAAACAAACACATGGGGAGTCTTGTCCTGCCTTTGGCTGGGGCCTGAGTCGCGCTCGTAAAAAGCTTCGTACTCCCTTGCAGTGCTCGCACCCACGCACACAACTAAAGGATTCCACCCTCAGGAGCGGCTGTTTTCAATGAAGCACAGGTTCTCTACCGAGTTTTTCCTTCGAGATGGGTGGCTGAATATCAGCCTGCGCACTCCGCGGGGGCAACGCTACTAGCCCCATAACCATGATTTGATTTGTGAGCTGCCATTTGTACGGGCCTGTCTCTACCCCGATTTTACGAAATGGCACCAGTCCCGTGACTCTCACCCACACTACACCCTAAACTGCTTCCTCCCACAGAGAGGTCGTCGGAAGCTAAAACACTGTTTCTGTACCCTGTTGGTTCTTCGAGTTAGAATGCTAGCGATTAGACTTCCATGCAAAAGTAGGGCCACTGTGCTAGCTAAATGAAACACACCGGGAGTCTTGTCTTGCCTTTGATGGGGCCTGAGTCTCACGCGTAAAGAGCTTTGGACTCCCTTGCAGTGCTCTCAGGCATGCGCACAACAAAATGCTTCCACCCTCAGGAGGGGCTGTTTTCAATGAAGCACAGATCCTCTACCGAGTTTTTCCTTCGAGTTAGGTGGCTGGCTTTCAGCCTCCACGCACAACCCGGGGCAATGCTACTAGCCCCATAACCATGATGTGATTTGTGAGCTGCCTTCGGTACCGACCTGTCTCTACCCCGATTTTCCGAAGTGGAACCAGTCCTGTGGCTCTCACCCAAACTAAACCCGAAACTTCTTCCTCCCACAGAGAGGTCATTGGAAGCTAAAACCCTGTTTCTGGACACTGTTGTTTGTTCGAGTAGAACCCTACTGATTAGACTTCAATGCAAAAGTAGGGCCGCTGTGCTAGCTTAGTCAAACACATGGGGAGTGTTGTTCTGCCTTTTGCTGGGGCCTGAGTTTCACTCGTGAAAAGGTTTGGAATCCCTTTCAGTGCTCTCACGCACGCACACAACAAAATGCTTCCGCCCTCAGTAGCGGCTGTTGTCGCTGAAGCACGGATTCTCTACCGAGGTTTCCTTCGTGTTAGGTGGCTGACTTTCAGCCTGCACGCTCCCCCGTGGCCACGCTCCTAGCCCCATAAACATGATGTGATTTGTGAGCTGCCTTCTGTTCCGGCCTGTCTCTACCCCGATATTACGAAATGGAACCCATCCCCAGGCTCTCACACACAGTACACCCTAAACGGCTTCCTCCCACAGAGAGGTCGTCGGAAGCTAAAACCCTGTTTCTGTACACTGTTGTTTGTTCGAGTTAGAACCCTACCGATTAGACTTCAATGCAAAAGTAGGGCCGCAGTGCATGCTAGGTCAAACACACCGGGAGTCTTGTCCTGCCTTTTGGTGGGGCCTGAGTCTCATTCGTAAGAGCTTTAGACTCCCTGGCAGTGCTCTCACGCACGCACACAACAAAATGCTTCCACCCTCCGGAGTGGCTGTTTTTGCTGAAGCACGGATTCTCTAGCGAGTTTTTCCTTCGAGGTAGGTGGCTGAATTTCAGCCTGCACGCTCCCCTGGGGCACCGCTACTAGCCCCATAACCATGATGTGATTTGTGAGCTGCCTTCTGTACCGGCCTGTCTCTACCCCGATTTTACGAAATGGAACTCATCCCCAGGCTCTCACCCACAGTACACCCTAAACGGCTTCCTCCCACAGAGAGGTCGTCGGAAGATAAAACAGTGTTTCTGTACACTCTTGTTTCTTCGAGTTAGAATTCTAGCGATTCGACTTCTATGCAAAAGTAGGGCCGCTGTGCTAGCTAAATGAAACACACCGGGAGTCTTGTCTTGCCTTTGCTGGGGCCTGAGTCTCACTCGTAATGAGCTTTGGACTCCCTTGCAGTGCTCTCAGGCATGCACACAACAAAATGCTTCCACCCTCAGGGGCGGCTGTTTTCAATAAGCACGGATTCTGTACCGAGTTTTTCCTTCGAGTTAGGTGGCTGGCTTTCAGGCTGCACGCACCCCCTGGGCAATGCTACTAGCCCCATAACCATGATTTGATTGGTGAGCTGCCATTTGTACGGGCCTGTCTCTACCCCGATTTTACAAAATGGAACAAGTCCCGTGACTCTCATCCACACTACACCCTAAACGGCTTCCACGCACAGGGAGGTCTTCGGAAGCTAAAACACTGTTTCTGTACACTGTTCTTTCTTCCAGTTGGAACGCTTGCGATTAGATTTCCATGCAAAAGTAGGGCCGCAGTGCTAGCTAAAACAAACACATGGGGAGTCTTGTCCTGCCTTTGGCTGGGGCCTGAGTCGCGCTCGTAAAAAGCTTCGTACTCCCTTGCAGTGCTCGCACCCACGCACACAACTAAAGGATTCCACCCTCAGGAGCGGCTGTTTTCAATGAAGCACAGGTTCTCTACCGAGTTTTTCCTTCGAGATGGGTGGCTGAATATCAGCCTGCGCACTCCGCGGGGGCAACGCTACTAGCCCCATAACCATGATTTGATTTGTGAGCTGCCATTTGTACGGGCCTGTCTCTACCCCGATTTTACGAAATGGCACCAGTCCCGTGACTCTCACCCACACTACACCCTAAACTGCTTCCTCCCACAGAGAGGTCGTCGGAAGCTAAAACACTGTTTCTGTACCCTGTTGGTTCTTCGAGTTAGAATGCTAGCGATTAGACTTCCATGCAAAAGTAGGGCCACTGTGCTAGCTAAATGAAACACACCGGGAGTCTTGTCTTGCCTTTGATGGGGCCTGAGTCTCACGCGTAAAGAGCTTTGGACTCCCTTGCAGTGCTCTCAGGCATGCGCACAACAAAATGCTTCCACCCTCAGGAGGGGCTGTTTTCAATGAAGCACAGATCCTCTACCGAGTTTTTCCTTCGAGTTAGGTGGCTGGCTTTCAGCCTCCACGCACAACCCGGGGCAATGCTACTAGCCCCATAACCATGATGTGATTTGTGAGCTGCCTTCGGTACCGACCTGTCTCTACCCCGATTTTCCGAAGTGGAACCAGTCCTGTGGCTCTCACCCAAACTAAACCCGAAACTTCTTCCTCCCACAGAGAGGTCATTGGAAGCTAAAACCCTGTTTCTGGACACTGTTGTTTGTTCGAGTAGAACCCTACTGATTAGACTTCAATGCAAAAGTAGGGCCGCTGTGCTAGCTTAGTCAAACACATGGGGAGTGTTGTTCTGCCTTTTGCTGGGGCCTGAGTTTCACTCGTGAAAAGGTTTGGAATCCCTTTCAGTGCTCTCACGCACGCACACAACAAAATGCTTCCGCCCTCAGTAGCGGCTGTTGTCGCTGAAGCACGGATTCTCTACCGAGGTTTCCTTCGTGTTAGGTGGCTGACTTTCAGCCTGCACGCTCCCCCGTGGCCACGCTACTAGCCCCATAAACATGATGTGATTTGTGAGCTGCCTTCTGTTCCGGCCTGTCTCTACCCCGATTTTACGAAATGGAACCCATCCCCAGGCTCTCACACACAGTACACCCTAAACGGCTTCCTCCCACAGAGAGGTCGTCGGAAGCTAAAACCCTGTTTCTGTACACTGTTGTTTATTCGAGTTAGAACCCTACCGATTAGACTTCAATGCAAAAGTAGGGCCGCAGTGCATGCTAGGTCAAACACACCGGGAGTCTTGTCCTGCCTTTTGGTGGGGCCTGAGTCTCATTCGTAAGAGCTTTAGACTCCCTGGCAGTGCTCTCACGCACGCACACAACAAAATGCTTCCACCCTCCGGAGCGGCTCTTTTTGCTGAAGCACGGATTCTCTAGCGAGTTTTTCCTTCGAGGTAGGTGGCTGAATTTCAGCCTGCACGCTCCCCTGGGGCACCGCTACTAGCCCCATAACCATGATGTGATTTGTGAGCTGCCTTCTGTACCGGCCTGTCTCTACCCCGATTTTACGAAATGGAACTCATCCCCAGGCTCTCACCCACAGTACACCCTAAACGGCTTCCTCCCACAGAGAGGTCGTCGGAAGATAAAACAGTGTTTCTGTACACTCTTGTTTCTTCGAGTTAGAATTCTAGCGATTCGACTTCTATGCAAAAGTAGGGCCGCTGTGCTAGCTAAATGAAACACACCGGGAGTCTTGTCTTGCCTTTGCTGGGGCCTGAGTCTCACTCGTAATGAGCTTTGGACTCCCTTGCAGTGCTCTCAGGCATGCACACAACAAAATGCTTCCACCCTCAGGGGCGGCTGTTTTCAATAAGCACGGATTCTGTACCGAGTTTTTCCTTCGAGTTAGGTGGCTGGCTTTCAGGCTGCACGCACCCCCTGGGCAATGCTACTAGCCCCATAACCATGATTTGATTGGTGAGCTGCCATTTGTACGGGCCTGTCTCTACCCCGATTTTACAAAATGGAACAAGTCCCGTGACTCTCATCCACACTACACCCTAAACGGCTTCCACGCACAGGGAGGTCTTCGGAAGCTAAAACACTGTTTCTGTACACTGTTCTTTCTTCCAGTTGGAACGCTTGCGATTAGATTTCCATGCAAAAGTAGGGCCGCAGTGCTAGCTAAAACAAACACATGGGGAGTCTTGTCCTGCCTTTGGCTGGGGCCTGAGTCGCGCTCGTAAAAAGCTTCGTACTCCCTTGCAGTGCTCGCACCCACGCACACAACTAAAGGATTCCACCCTCAGGAGCGGCTGTTTTCAATGAAGCACAGGTTCTCTACCGAGTTTTTCCTTCGAGATGGGTGGCTGAATATCAGCCTGCGCACTCCGCGGGGGCAACGCTACTAGCCCCATAACCATGATTTGATTTGTGAGCTGCCATTTGTACGGGCCTGTCTCTACCCCGATTTTACGAAATGGCACCAGTCCCGTGACTCTCACCCACACTACACCCTAAACTGCTTCCTCCCACAGAGAGGTCGTCGGAAGCTAAAACACTGTTTCTGTACCCTGTTGGTTCTTCGAGTTAGAATGCTAGCGATTAGACTTCCATGCAAAAGTAGGGCCACTGTGCTAGCTAAATGAAACACACCGGGAGTCTTGTCTTGCCTTTGATGGGGCCTGAGTCTCACGCGTAAAGAGCTTTGGACTCCCTTGCAGTGCTCTCAGGCATGCGCACAACAAAATGCTTCCACCCTCAGGAGGGGCTGTTTTCAATGAAGCACAGATCCTCTACCGAGTTTTTCCTTCGAGTTAGGTGGCTGGCTTTCAGCCTCCACGCACAACCCGGGGCAATGCTACTAGCCCCATAACCATGATGTGATTTGTGAGCTGCCTTCGGTACCGACCTGTCTCTACCCCGATTTTCCGAAGTGGAACCAGTCCTGTGGCTCTCACCCAAACTAAACCCGAAACTTCTTCCTCCCACAGAGAGGTCATTGGAAGCTAAAACCCTGTTTCTGGACACTGTTGTTTGTTCGAGTAGAACCCTACTGATTAGACTTCAATGCAAAAGTAGGGCCGCTGTGCTAGCTTAGTCAAACACATGGGGAGTGTTGTTCTGCCTTTTGCTGGGGCCTGAGTTTCACTCGTGAAAAGGTTTGGAATCCCTTTCAGTGCTCTCACGCACGCACACAACAAAATGCTTCCGCCCTCAGTAGCGGCTGTTGTCGCTGAAGCACGGATTCTCTACCGAGGTTTCCTTCGTGTTAGGTGGCTGACTTTCAGCCTGCACGCTCCCCCGTGGCCACGCTCCTAGCCCCATAAACATGATGTGATTTGTGAGCTGCCTTCTGTTCCGGCCTGTCTCTACCCCGATATTACGAAATGGAACCCATCCCCAGGCTCTCACACACAGTACACCCTAAACGGCTTCCTCCCACAGAGAGGTCGTCGGAAGCTAAAACCCTGTTTCTGTACACTGTTGTTTGTTCGAGTTAGAACCCTACCGATTAGACTTCAATGCAAAAGTAGGGCCGCAGTGCATGCTAGGTCAAACACACCGGGAGTCTTGTCCTGCCTTTTGGTGGGGCCTGAGTCTCATTCGTAAGAGCTTTAGACTCCCTGGCAGTGCTCTCACGCACGCACACAACAAAATGCTTCCACCCTCCGGAGTGGCTGTTTTTGCTGAAGCACGGATTCTCTAGCGAGTTTTTCCTTCGAGGTAGGTGGCTGAATTTCAGCCTGCACGCTCCCCTGGGGCACCGCTACTAGCCCCATAACCATGATGTGATTTGTGAGCTGCCTTCTGTACCGGCCTGTCTCTACCCCGATTTTACGAAATGGAACTCATCCCCAGGCTCTCACCCACAGTACACCCTAAACGGCTTCCTCCCACAGAGAGGTCGTCGGAAGATAAAACAGTGTTTCTGTACACTCTTGTTTCTTCGAGTTAGAATTCTAGCGATTCGACTTCTATGCAAAAGTAGGGCCGCTGTGCTAGCTAAATGAAACACACCGGGAGTCTTGTCTTGCCTTTGCTGGGGCCTGAGTCTCACTCGTAATGAGCTTTGGACTCCCTTGCAGTGCTCTCAGGCATGCACACAACAAAATGCTTCCACCCTCAGGGGCGGCTGTTTTCAATAAGCACGGATTCTGTACCGAGTTTTTCCTTCGAGTTAGGTGGCTGGCTTTCAGGCTGCACGCACCCCCTGGGCAATGCTACTAGCCCCATAACCATGATTTGATTGGTGAGCTGCCATTTGTACGGGCCTGTCTCTACCCCGATTTTACAAAATGGAACAAGTCCCGTGACTCTCATCCACACTACACCCTAAACGGCTTCCACGCACAGGGAGGTCTTCGGAAGCTAAAACACTGTTTCTGTACACTGTTCTTTCTTCCAGTTGGAACGCTTGCGATTAGATTTCCATGCAAAAGTAGGGCCGCAGTGCTAGCTAAAACAAACACATGGGGAGTCTTGTCCTGCCTTTGGCTGGGGCCTGAGTCGCGCTCGTAAAAAGCTTCGTACTCCCTTGCAGTGCTCGCACCCACGCACACAACTAAAGGATTCCACCCTCAGGAGCGGCTGTTTTCAATGAAGCACAGGTTCTCTACCGAGTTTTTCCTTCGAGATGGGTGGCTGAATATCAGCCTGCGCACTCCGCGGGGGCAACGCTACTAGCCCCATAACCATGATTTGATTTGTGAGCTGCCATTTGTACGGGCCTGTCTCTACCCCGATTTTACGAAATGGCACCAGTCCCGTGACTCTCACCCACACTACACCCTAAACTGCTTCCTCCCACAGAGAGGTCGTCGGAAGCTAAAACACTGTTTCTGTACCCTGTTGGTTCTTCGAGTTAGAATGCTAGCGATTAGACTTCCATGCAAAAGTAGGGCCACTGTGCTAGCTAAATGAAACACACCGGGAGTCTTGTCTTGCCTTTGATGGGGCCTGAGTCTCACGCGTAAAGAGCTTTGGACTCCCTTGCAGTGCTCTCAGGCATGCGCACAACAAAATGCTTCCACCCTCAGGAGGGGCTGTTTTCAATGAAGCACAGATCCTCTACCGAGTTTTTCCTTCGAGTTAGGTGGCTGGCTTTCAGCCTCCACGCACAACCCGGGGCAATGCTACTAGCCCCATAACCATGATGTGATTTGTGAGCTGCCTTCGGTACCGACCTGTCTCTACCCCGATTTTCCGAAGTGGAACCAGTCCTGTGGCTCTCACCCAAACTAAACCCGAAACTTCTTCCTCCCACAGAGAGGTCATTGGAAGCTAAAACCCTGTTTCTGGACACTGTTGTTTGTTCGAGTAGAACCCTACTGATTAGACTTCAATGCAAAAGTAGGGCCGCTGTGCTAGCTTAGTCAAACACATGGGGAGTGTTGTTCTGCCTTTTGCTGGGGCCTGAGTTTCACTCGTGAAAAGGTTTGGAATCCCTTTCAGTGCTCTCACGCACGCACACAACAAAATGCTTCCGCCCTCAGTAGCGGCTGTTGTCGCTGAAGCACGGATTCTCTACCGAGGTTTCCTTCGTGTTAGGTGGCTGACTTTCAGCCTGCACGCTCCCCCGTGGCCACGCTACTAGCCCCATAAACATGATGTGATTTGTGAGCTGCCTTCTGTTCCGGCCTGTCTCTACCCCGATTTTACGAAATGGAACCCATCCCCAGGCTCTCACACACAGTACACCCTAAACGGCTTCCTCCCACAGAGAGGTCGTCGGAAGCTAAAACCCTGTTTCTGTACACTGTTGTTTATTCGAGTTAGAACCCTACCGATTAGACTTCAATGCAAAAGTAGGGCCGCAGTGCATGCTAGGTCAAACACACCGGGAGTCTTGTCCTGCCTTTTGGTGGGGCCTGAGTCTCATTCGTAAGAGCTTTAGACTCCCTGGCAGTGCTCTCACGCACGCACACAACAAAATGCTTCCACCCTCCGGAGCGGCTGTTTTTGCTGAAGCACGGATTCTCTAGCGAGTTTTTCCTTCGAGGTAGGTGGCTGAATTTCAGCCTGCACGCTCCCCTGGGGCAACGCTACTAGCCCCATAACCATGATGTGATTTGTGAGCTGCCTTCTGTACCGGCCTGTCTCTACCCCGATTTTACGAAATGGAACTCATCCCCAGGCTCTCACCCACAGTACACCCTAAACGGCTTCCTCCCACAGAGAGGTCGTCGGAAGATGAAACAGTGTTTCTGTACACTCTTGTTTCTTCGAGTTAGAATTCTAGCGATTCGACTTCTATGCAAAAGTAGGGCCGCTGTGCTAGCTAAATGAAACACACCGGGAGTCTTGTCTTGCCTTTGCTGGGGCCTGAGTCTCACTCGTAATGAGCTTTGGACTCCCTTGCAGTGCTCTCAGGCATGCACACAACAAAATGCTTCCACCCTCAGGAGCGGCTGTTTTCAATAAGCACGGATTCTGTACCGAGTTTTTCCTTCGAGTTAGGTGGCTGGCTTTCAGGCTGCACGCACCCCCTGGGCAATGCTACTAGCCCCATAACCATGATTTGATTGGTGAGCTGCCATTTGTACGGGCCTGTCTCTACCCCGATTTTACAAAATGGAACAAGTCCCGTGACTCTCATCCACACTACACCCTAAACGGCTTCCACGCACAGGGAGGTCTTCGGAAGCTAAAACACTGTTTCTGTACACTGTTCTTTCTTCCAGTTGGAACGCTTGCGATTAGATTTCCATGCAAAAGTAGGGCCGCAGTGCTAGCTAAAACAAACCCATGGGGAGTCTTGTCCTGCCTTTGGCTGGGGCCTGAGTCGCACTCGTAAAAAGCTTCGTACTCCCTTGCAGTGCTCGCACCCACGCACACAACTAAATGATTCCACCCTCAGGAGCGGCTCTTTTCAATGAAGCACAGATTCTCTACCGAGTTTTTCCTTCGAGATGGGTGGCTGAATATCAGCCTGCGCACTCCGCGGGGGCAACGCTACTAGCCCCATAACCATGATTTGATTTGTGAGCTGCCATTTGTACGGGCCTGTCTCTACCCCGATTTTACGAAATGGCACCAGTCCCGTGACTCTCACCCACACTACACCCTAAACTGCATCCTCCCACAGAGAGGTCGTCGGAAGCTAAAACACTGTTTCTGTACACTGTTGGATCTTCGAGTTAGAATGCTAGCGATTAGACTTCCATGCAAAAGTAGGGCCACTGTGCTAGCTAAATGAAACACACCGGGAATCTTGTCTTGCCTTTGATGGGGCCTCAGTCTCACTCGTAAAGAGCTTTGGACTGCCTTGCAGTGCTCTCAGGCATGCGCACAACAAAATGCTTCCACCCTCAGGAGGGGCTGTTTTCAATGAAGCACAGATCCTCTACCGAGTTTTTCCTTCGAGTTAGGTGGCTGGCTTTCAGCCTCCACGCACAACCCGGGGCAATGCTACTAGCCCCATAACCATGATGTGATTTGTGAGCTGCCTTCTGTACCGACCTGTCTCTACCCCGATTTTCCGAAGTGGAACCAGTCCTGTGGCTCTCACCCAAACTAAACCCGAAACTTCTTCCTCCCACAGAGAGGTCATTGGAAGCTAAAACCCTGTTTCTGGACACTGTTGTTTGTTCGAGTAGAACCCTACTGATTAGACTTCAATGCAAAAGTCGGGCCGCTGTGCTAGCTTAGTCAAACACATGGGGAGTGTTGTTCTGCCTTTTGCTGGGGCCTGAGTTTCACTCGTGAAAAGGTTTGGAATCCCTTTCAGTGCTCTCACGCACGCACACAACAAAATGCTTCCGCCCTCAGTAGCGGCTGTTGTCGCTGAAGCACGGATTCTCTACCGAGGTTTCCTTCGTGTTAGGTGGCTGACTTTCAGCCTGCACGCTCCCCCGTGGCCACGCTCCTAGCCCCATAAACATGATGTGATTTGTGAGCTGCCTTCTGTTCCGGCCTGTCTCTACCCCGATTTTACGAAATGGAACCCATCCCCAGGCTCTCACACACAGTACACCCTAAACGGCTTCCTCCCACAGAGAGGTCGTCGGAAGCTAAAACCCTGTTTCTGTACACTGTTGTTTGTTCGAGTTAGAACCCTACCGATTAGACTTCAATGCAAAAGTAGGGCCGCAGTGCATGCTAGGTCAAACACACCGGGAGTCTTGTCCTGCCTTTTGGTGGGGCCTGAGTCTCATTCGTAAGAGCTTTAGACTCCCTGGCAGTGCTCTCAAGCACGCACACAACAAAATGCTTCCACCCTCCGGAGCGGCTGTTTTTGCTGAAGCACAGATTCTCTAGCGAGTTTTTCCTTCGAGGTAGGTGGCTGAATTTCAGCCTGCACGCTCCCCTGGGGCAACGCTACTAGCCCCATAACCATGATGTGATTTGTGAGCTGCCTTCTGTACCGGCCTGTCTCTACCCCGATTTTACCAAATGGAACTCATCCCCAGGCTCTCACCCACAGTACACCCTAAACGGCTTCCTCCCACAGAGAGGTCGTCGGAAGATAAAACAGTGTTTCTGTACACTCTTGTTTCTTCGAGTTAGAATTCTAGCGATTCGACTTCTATGCAAAAGTAGGGCCGCTGTGCTAGCTAAATGAAACACACCGGGAGTCTTGTCTTGCCTTTGCTGGGGCCTGAGTCTCACTCGTAATGAGCTTTGGACTCCCTTGCAGTGCTCTCAGGCATGCACACAACAAAATGCTTCCACCCTCAGGAGCGGCTGTTTTCAATAAGCACGGATTCTGTACCGAGTTTTTCCTTCGAGTTAGGTGGCTGGCTTTCAGGCTGCACGCACCCCCTGGGCAATGCTACTAGCCCCATAACCATGATTTGATTGGTGAGCTGCCATTTGTACGGGCCTGTCTCTACCCCGATTTTACAAAATGGAACAAGTCCCGTGACTCTCATCCACACTACACCCTAAACGGCTTCCACGCACAGGGAGGTCTTCGGAAGCTAAAACACTGTTTCTGTACACTGTTCTTTCTTCCAGTTGGAACGCTTGCGATTAGATTTCCATGCAAAAGTAGGGCCGCGGTGCTAGCTAAAACAAACCCATGGGGAGTCTTGTCCTGCCTTTGGCTGGGGCCTGAGTCGCGCTCGTAAAAAGCTTCGTACTCCCTTGCAGTGCTCGCACCCACGCACACAACTAAAGGATTCCACCCTCAGGAGCGGCTGTTTTCAATGAAGCACAGATTCTCTACCGAGTTTTTCCTTCGAGATGGGTGGCTGAATATCAGCCTGCGCACTCCGCGGGGGCAACGCTACTAGCCCCATAACCATGATTTGATTTGTGAGCTGCCATTTGTACGGGCCTGTCTCTACCCCGATTTTACGAAATGGCACCAGTCCCGTGACTCTCACCCACACTACACCCTAAACTGCTTCCTCCCACAGAGAGGTCGTCGGAAGCTAAAACACTGTTTCTGTACCCTGTTGGTTCTTCGAGTTAGAATGCTAGCGATTAGACTTCCATGCAAAAGTAGGGCCACTGTGCTAGCTAAATGAAACACACCGGGAGTCTTGTCTTGCCTTTGATGGGGCCTGAGTCTCACGCGTAAAGAGCTTTGGACTCCCTTGCAGTGCTCTCAGGCATGCGCACAACAAAATGCTTCCACCCTCAGGAGGGGCTGTTTTCAATGAAGCACAGATCCTCTACCGAGTTTTTCCTTCGAGTTAGGTGGCTGGCTTTCAGCCTCCACGCACAACCCGGGGCAATGCTACTAGCCCCATAACCATGATGTGATTTGTGAGCTGCCTTCTGTACCGACCTGTCTCTACCCCGATTTTCCGAAGTGGAACCAGTCCTGTGGCTCTCACCCAAACTAAACCCGAAACTTCTTCCTCCCACAGAGAGGTCATTGGAAGCTAAAACCCTGTTTCTGGACACTGTTGTTTGTTCGAGTAGAACCCTACTGATTAGACTTCAATGCAAAAGTAGGGCCGCTGTGCTAGCTTAGTCAAACACATGGGGAGTGTTGTTCTGCCTTTTGCTGGGGCCTGAGTTTCACTCGTGAAAAGGTTTGGAATCCCTTTCAGTGCTCTCACGCACGCACACAACAAAATGCTTCCGCCCTCAGTAGCGGCTGTTGTCGCTGAAGCACGGATTCTCTACCGAGGTTTCCTTCGTGTTAGGTGGCTGACTTTCAGCCTGCACGCTCCCCCGTGGCCACGCTC
Organism: Halichoerus grypus; assembly: GCF_964656455.1. Classification (NCBI taxonomy): domain Eukaryota; kingdom Metazoa; phylum Chordata; class Mammalia; order Carnivora; family Phocidae; genus Halichoerus; species Halichoerus grypus. The sequence goes on along the minus strand of NC_135727.1, from coordinate 76,841,835 downwards.
CTAGCCCCATAAACATGATGTGATTTGTGAGCTGCCTTCTGTTCCGGCCTGTCTCTACCCCGATTTTACGAAATGGAACCCATCCCCAGGCTCTCACACACAGTACACCCTAAACGGCTTCCTCCCACAGAGAGGTCGTCGGAAGCTAAAACCCTGTTTCTGTACACTGTTGTTTCTTCGAGTTAGAACCCTACCGATTAGACTTCAATGCAAAAGTAGGGCCGCAGTGCATGCTAGGTCAAACACACCGGGAGTCTTGTCCTGCCTTTTGGTGGGGCCTGAGTCTCATTCGTAAGAGCTTTAGACTCCCTGGCAGTGCTCTCACGCACGCACGCAACAAAATGCTTCCACCCTCCGGAGCGGCTGTTTTTGCTGAAGCACGGATTCTCTAGCGAGTTTTTCCTTCGAGGTAGGTGGCTGAATTTCAGCCTGCACGCTCCCCTGGGGCAACGCTACTAACCCCATAACCATGATGTGATTTGTGAGCTGCCTTCTGTACCGGCCTGTCTCTACCCCGATTTTACGAAATGGAACTCATCCCCAGGCTCTCACCCACAGTACACCCTAAACGGCTTCCTCCCACAGAGAGGTCGTCGGAAGATAAAACAGTGTTTCTGTACACTCTTGTTTCTTCGAGTTAGAATTCTAGCGATTCGACTTCTATGCAAAAGTAGGGCCGCTGTGCTAGCTAAATGAAACACACCGGGAGTCTTGTCTTGCCTTTGCTGGGGCCTGAGTCTCACTCGTAATGAGCTTTGGACTCCCTTGCAGTGCTCTCAGGCATGCACACAACAAAATGCTTCCACCCTCAGGAGCGGCTGTTTTCAATAAGCACGGATTCTGTACCGAGTTTTTCCTTCGAGTTAGGTGGCTGGCTTTCAGGCTGCACGCACCCCCTGGGCAATGCTACTAGCCCCATAACCATGATTTGATTGGTGAGCTGCCATTTGTACGGGCCTGTCTCTACCCCGATTTTACAAAATGGAACAAGTCCCGTGACTCTCATCCACACTACACCCTAAACGGCTTCCACGCACAGGGAGGTCTTCGGAAGATAAAACACTGTTTCTGTACACTGTTCTTTCTTCCAGTTGGAACGCTTGCGATTAGATTTCCATGCAAAAGTAGGGCCGCAGTGCTAGCTAAAACAAACCCATGGGGAGTCTTGTCCTGCCTTTGGCTGGGGCCTGAGTCGCGCTCGTAAAAAGCTTCGTACTCCCTTGCAGTGCTCGCACCCACGCACACAACTAAAGGATTCCACCCTCAGGAGCGGCTGTTTTCAATGAAGCACAGGTTCTCTACCGAGTTTTTCCTTCGAGATGGGTGGCTGAATATCAGCCTGCGCACTCCGCGGGGGCAACGCTACTAGCCCCATAACCATGATTTGATTTGTGAGCTGCCATTTGTACGGGCCTGTCTCTACCCCGATTTTACGAAATGGCACCAGTCCCGTGACTCTCACCCACACTACACCCTAAACTGCTTCCTCCCACAGAGAGGTCGTCGGAAGCTAAAACACTGTTTCTGTACCCTGTTGGTTCTTCGAGTTAGAATGCTAGCGATTAGACTTCCATGCAAAAGTAGGGCCACTGTGCTAGCTAAATGAAACACACCGGGAGTCTTGTCTTGCCTTTGATGGGGCCTGAGTCTCACGCGTAAAGAGCTTTGGACTCCCTTGCAGTGCTCTCAGGCATGCGCACAACAAAATGCTTCCACCCTCAGGAGGGGCTGTTTTCAATGAAGCACAGATCCTCTACCGAGTTTTTCCTTCGAGTTAGGTGGCTGGCTTTCAGCCTCCACGCACAACCCGGGGCAATGCTACTAGCCCCATAACCATGATGTGATTTGTGAGCTGCCTTCTGTACCGACCTGTCTCTACCCCGATTTTCCGAAGTGGAACCAGTCCTGTGGCTCTCACCCAAACTAAACCCGAAACTTCTTCCTCCCACAGAGAGGTCATTGGAAGCTAAAACCCTGTTTCTGGACACTGTTGTTTGTTCGAGTAGAACCCTACTGATTAGACTTCAATGCAAAAGTAGGGCCGCTGTGCTAGCTTAGTCAAACACATGGGGAGTGTTGTTCTGCCTTTTGCTGGGGCCTGAGTTTCACTCGTGAAAAGGTTTGGAATCCCTTTCAGTGCTCTCACGCACGCACACAACAAAATGCTTCCGCCCTCAGTAGCGGCTGTTGTCGCTGAAGCACGGATTCTCTACCGAGGTTTCCTTCGTGTTAGGTGGCTGACTTTCAGCCTGCACGCTCCCCCGTGGCCACGCTCCTAGCCCCATAAACATGATGTGATTTGTGAGCTGCCTTCTGTTCCGGCCTGTCTCTACCCCGATTTTACGAAATGGAACCCATCCCCAGGCTCTCACACACAGTACACCCTAAACGGCTTCCTCCCACAGAGAGGTCGTCGGAAGCTAAAACCCTGTTTCTGTACACTGTTGTTTGTTCGAGTTAGAACCCTACCGATTAGACTTCAATGCAAAAGTAGGGCCGCAGTGCATGCTAGGTCAAACACACCGGGAGTCTTGTCCTGCCTTTTGGTGGGGCCTGAGTCTCATTCGTAAGAGCTTTAGACTCCCTGGCAGTGCTCTCACGCACGCACACAACAAAATGCTTCCACCCTCCGGAGCGGCTCTTTTTGCGGAAGCACGGATTCTCTAGCGAGTTTTTCCTTCGAGGTAGGTGGCTGAATTTCAGCCTGCACGCTCCCCTGGGGCACCGCTACTAGCCCCATAACCATGATGTGATTTGTGAGCTGCCTTCTGTACCGGCCTGTCTCTACCCCGATTTTACGAAATGGAACTCATCCCCAGGCTCTCACCCACAGTACACCCTAAACGGCTTCCTCCCACAGAGAGGTCGTCGGAAGATAAAACAGTGTTTCTGTACACTCTTGTTTCTTCGAGTTAGAATTCTAGCGATTCGACTTCTATGCAAAAGTAGGGCCGCTGTGCTAGCTAAATGAAACACACCGGGAGTCTTGTCTTGCCTTTGCTGGGGCCTGAGTCTCACTCGTAATGAGCTTTGGACTCCCTTGCAGTGCTCTCAGGCATGCACACAACAAAATGCTTCCACCCTCAGGAGCGGCTGTTTTCAATAAGCACGGATTCTGTACCGAGTTTTTCCTTCGAGTTAGGTGGCTGGCTTTCAGGCTGCACGCACCCCCTGGGCAATGCTACTAGCCCCATAACCATGATTTGATTGGTGAGCTGCCATTTGTACGGGCCTGTCTCTACCCCGATTTTACAAAATGGAACAAGTCCCGTGACTCTCATCCACACTACACCCAAAACGGCTTCCACGCACAGGGAGGTCTTCGGAAGCTAAAACACTGTTTCTGTACACTGTTCTTTCTTCCAGTTGGAACGCTTGCGATTAGATTTCCATGCAAAAGTAGGGCCGCGGTGCTAGCTAAAACAAACCCATGGGGAGTCTTGTCCTGCCTTTGGCTGGGGCCTGAGTCGCGCTCGTAAAAAGCTTCGTACTCCCTTGCAGTGCTCGCACCCACGCACACAACTAAAGGATTCCACCCTCAGGAGCGGCTGTTTTCAATGAAGCACAGGTTCTCTACCGAGTTTTTCCTTCGAGATGGGTGGCTGAATATCAGCCTGCGCACTCCGCGGGGGCAACGCTACTAGCCCCATAACCATGATTTGATTTGTGAGCTGCCATTTGTACGGGCCTGTCTCTACCCCGATTTTACGAAATGGCACCAGTCCCGTGACTCTCACCCACACTACACCCTAAACTGCTTCCTCCCACAGAGAGGTCGTCGGAAGCTAAAACACTGTTTCTGTACCCTGTTGGTTCTTCGAGTTAGAATGCTAGCGATTAGACTTCCATGCAAAAGTAGGGCCACTGTGCTAGCTAAATGAAACACACCGGGAGTCTTGTCTTGCCTTTGATGGGGCCTGAGTCTCACGCGTAAAGAGCTTTGGACTCCCTTGCAGTGCTCTCAGGCATGCGCACAACAAAATGCTTCCACCCTCAGGAGGGGCTGTTTTCAATGAAGCACAGATCCTCTACCGAGTTTTTCCTTCGAGTTAGGTGGCTGGCTTTCAGCCTCCACGCACAACCCGGGGCAATGCTACTAGCCCCATAACCATGATGTGATTTGTGAGCTGCCTTCTGTACCGACCTGTCTCTACCCCGATTTTCCGAAGTGGAACCAGTCCTGTGGCTCTCACCCAAACTAAACCCGAAACTTCTTCCTCCCACAGAGAGGTCATTGGAAGCTAAAACCCTGTTTCTGGACACTGTTGTTTGTTCGAGTAGAACCCTACTGATTAGACTTCAATGCAAAAGTAGGGCCGCTGTGCTAGCTTAGTCAAACACATGGGGAGTGTTGTTCTGCCTTTTGCTGGGGCCTGAGTTTCACTCGTGAAAAGGTTTGGAATCCCTTTCAGTGCTCTCACGCACGCACACAACAAAATGCTTCCGCCCTCAGTAGCGGCTGTTGTCGCTGAAGCACGGATTCTCTACCGAGGTTTCCTTCGTGTTAGGTGGCTGACTTTCAGCCTGCATGCTCCCCCGTGGCCACGCTCCTAGCCCCATAAACATGATGTGATTTGTGAGCTGCCTTCTGTTCCGGCCTGTCTCTACCCCGATTTTACGAAATGGAACCCATCCCCAGGCTCTCACACACAGTACACTCTAAACGGCTTCCTCCCACAGAGAGGTCGTCGGAAGCTAAAACCCTGTTTCTGTACACTGTTGTTTGTTCGAGTTAGAACCCTACCGATTAGACTTCAATGCAAAAGTAGGGCCGCAGTGCATGCTAGGTCAAACACACCGGGAGTCTTGTCCTGCCTTTTGGTGGGGCCTGAGTCTCATTCGTAAGAGCTTTAGACTCCCTGGCAGTGCTCTCACGCACGCACACAACAAAATGCTTCCACCCTCCGGAGCGGCTCTTTTTGCTGAAGCACGGATTCTCTAGCGAGTTTTTCCTTCGAGGTAGGTGGCTGAATTTCAGCCTGCACGCTCCCCTGGGGCAACGCTACTAGCCCCATAACCATGATGTGATTTGTGAGCTGCCTTCTGTACCGGCCTGTCTCTACCCCGATTTTACGAAATGGAACTCATCCCCAGGCTCTCACCCACAGTACACCCTAAACGGCTTCCTCCCACAGAGAGGTCGTCGGAAGATAAAACAGTGTTTCTGTACACTCTTGTTTCTTCGAGTTAGAATTCTAGCGATTCGACTTCTATGCAAAAGTAGGGCCGCTGTGCTAGCTAAATGAAACACACCGGGAGTCTTGTCTTGCCTTTGCTGGGGCCTGAGTCTCACTCGTAATGAGCTTTGGACTCCCTTGCAGTGCTCTCAGGCATGCACACAACAAAATGCTTCCACCCTCAGGAGCGGCTGTTTTCAATAAGCACGGATTCTGTACCGAGTTTTTCCTTCGAGTTAGGTGGCTGGCTTTCAGGCTGCACGCACCCCCTGGGCAATGCTACTAGCCCCATAACCATGATTTGATTGGTGAGCTGCCATTTGTACGGGCCTGTCTCTACCCCGATTTTACAAAATGGAACAAGTCCCGTGACTCTCATCCACACTACACCCTAAACGGCTTCCACGCACAGGGAGGTCTTCGGAAGCTAAAACACTGTTTCTGTACACTGTTCTTTCTTCCAGTTGGAACGCTTGCGATTAGATTTCCATGCAAAAGTAGGGCCGCAGTGCTAGCTAAAACAAACACATGGGGAGTCTTGTCCTGCCTTTGGCTGGGTCCTGAGTCGCACTCGTAAAAAGCTTCGTACTCCCTTGCAGTGCTCGCACCCACGCACACAACTAAAGGATTCCACCCTCAGGAGCGGCTGTTTTCAATGAAGCACAGATTCTCTACCGAGTTTTTCCTTCGAGATGGGTGGCTGAATATCAGCCTGCGCACTCCGCGGGGGCAACGCTCCTAGCCCCATAACCATGATTTGATTTGTGAGCTGCCATTTGTACGGGCCTGTCTCTACCCCGATTTTACGAAATGGCACCAGTCCCGTGACTCTCACCCACACTACACCCTAAACTGCTTCCTCCCACAGAGAGGTCGTCGGAAGCTAAAACACTGTTTCTGTACCCTGTTGGTTCTTCGAGTTAGAATGCTAGCGATTAGACTTCCATGCAAAAGTAGGGCCACTGTGCTAGCTAAATGAAACACACCGGGAGTCTTGTCTTGCCTTTGATGGGGCCTGAGTCTCACGCGTAAAGAGCTTTGGACTCCCTTGCAGTGCTCTCAGGCATGCGCACAACAAAATGCTTCCACCCTCAGGAGGGGCTGTTTTCAATGAAGCACAGATCCTCTACCGAGTTTTTCCTTCGAGTTAGGTGGCTGGCTTTCAGCCTCCACGCACAACCCGGGGCAATGCTACTAGCCCCATAACCATGATGTGATTTGTGAGCTGCCTTCTGTACCGACCTGTCTCTACCCCGATTTTCCGAAGTGGAACCAGTCCTGTGGCTCTCACCCAAACTAAACCCGAAACTTCTTCCTCCCACAGAGAGGTCATTGGAAGCTAAAACCCTGTTTCTGGACACTGTTGTTTGTTCGAGTAGAACCCTACTGATTAGACTTCAATGCAAAAGTAGGGCCGCTGTGCTAGCTTAGTCAAACACATGGGGAGTGTTGTTCTGCCTTTTGCTGGGGCCTGAGTTTCACTCGTGAAAAGGTTTGGAATCCCTTTCAGTGCTCTCACGCACGCACACAACAAAATGCTTCCGCCCTCAGTAGCGGCTGTTGTCGCTGAAGCACGGATTCTCTACCGAGGTTTCCTTCGTGTTAGGTGGCTGACTTTCAGCCTGCACGCTCCCCCGTGGCCACGCTCCTAGCCCCATAAACATGATGTGATTTGTGAGCTGCCTTCTGTTCCGGCCTGTCTCTACCCCGATTTTACGAAATGGAAGCCATCCCCAGGCTCTCACACACAGTACACCCTAAACGGCTTCCTCCCACAGAGAGGTCGTCGGAAGCTAAAACCCTGTTTCTGTACACTGTTGTTTGTTCGAGTTAGAACCCTACCGATTAGACTTCAATGCAAAAGTAGGGCCGCAGTGCATGCTAGGTCAAACACACCGGGAGTCTTGTCCTGCCTTTTGGTGGGGCCTGAGTCTCATTCGTAAGAGCTTTAGACTCCCTGGCAGTGCTCTCACGCACGCACACAACAAAATGCTTCCACCCTCCGGAGCGGCTGTTTTTGCTGAAGCACGGATTCTCTAGCGAGTTTTTCCTTCGAGGTAGGTGGCTGAATTTCAGCCTGCACGCTCCCCTGGGGCAACGCTACTAGCCCCATAACCATGATGTGATTTGTGAGCTGCCTTCTGTACCGGCCTGTCTCTACCCCGATTTTACGAAATGGAACTCATCCCCAGGCTCTCACCCACAGTACACCCTAAACGGCTTCCTCCCACAGAGAGGTCGTCGGAAGATAAAACAGTGTTTCTGTACACTCTTGTTTCTTCGAGTTAGAATTCTAGCGATTCGACTTCTATGCAAAAGTAGGGCCGCTGTGCTAGCTAAATGAAACACACCGGGAGTCTTGTCTTGCCTTTGCTGGGGCCTGAGTCTCACTCGTAATGAGCTTTGGACTCCCTTGCAGTGCTCTCAGGCATGCACACAACAAAATGCTTCCACCCTCAGGAGCGGCTGTTTTCAATAAGCACGGATTCTGTACCGAGTTTTTCCTTCGAGTTAGGTGGCTGGCTTTCAGGCTGCACGCACCCCCTGGGCAATGCTACTAGCCCCATAACCATGATTTGATTGGTGAGCTGCCATTTGTACGGGCCTGTCTCTACCCCGATTTTACAAAATGGAACAAGTCCCGTGACTCTCATCCACACTACACCCTAAACGGCTTCCACGCACAGGGAGGTCTTCGGAAGCTAAAACACTGTTTCTGTACACTGTTCTTTCTTCCAGTTGGAACGCTTGCGATTAGATTTCCATGCAAAAGTAGGGCCGCAGTGCTAGCTAAAACAAACACATGGGGAGTCTTGTCCTGCCTTTGGCTGGGTCCTGAGTCGCACTCGTAAAAAGCTTCGTACTCCCTTGCAGTGCTCGCACCCACGCACACAACTAAAGGATTCCACCCTCAGGAGCGGCTGTTTTCAATGAAGCACAGATTCTCTACCGAGTTTTTCCTTCGAGATGGGTGGCTGAATATCAGCCTGCGCACTCCGCGGGGGCAACGCTCCTAGCCCCATAACCATGATTTGATTTGTGAGCTGCCATTTGTACGGGCCTGTCTCTACCCCGATTTTACGAAATGGCACCAGTCCCGTGACTCTCACCCACACTACACCCTAAACTGCTTCCTCCCACAGAGAGGTCGTCGGAAGCTAAAACACTGTTTCTGTACCCTGTTGGTTCTTCGAGTTAGAATGCTAGCGATTAGACTTCCATGCAAAAGTAGGGCCACTGTGCTAGCTAAATGAAACACACCGGGAGTCTTGTCTTGCCTTTGATGGGGCCTGAGTCTCACGCGTAAAGAGCTTTGGACTCCCTTGCAGTGCTCTCAGGCATGCGCACAACAAAATGCTTCCACCCTCAGGAGGGGCTGTTTTCAATGAAGCACAGATCCTCTACCGAGTTTTTCCTTCGAGTTAGGTGGCTGGCTTTCAGCCTCCACGCACAACCCGGGGCAATGCTACTAGCCCCATAACCATGATGTGATTTGTGAGCTGCCTTCTGTACCGACCTGTCTCTACCCCGATTTTCCGAAGTGGAACCAGTCCTGTGGCTCTCACCCAAACTAAACCCGAAACTTCTTCCTCCCACAGAGAGGTCATTGGAAGCTAAAACCCTGTTTCTGGACACTGTTGTTTGTTCGAGTAGAACCCTACTGATTAGACTTCAATGCAAAAGTAGGGCCGCTGTGCTAGCTTAGTCAAACACATGGGGAGTGTTGTTCTGCCTTTTGCTGGGGCCTGAGTTTCACTCGTGAAAAGGTTTGGAATCCCTTTCAGTGCTCTCACGCACGCACACAACAAAATGCTTCCGCCCTCAGTAGCGGCTGTTGTCGCTGAAGCACGGATTCTCTACCGAGGTTTCCTTCGTGTTAGGTGGCTGACTTTCAGCCTGCACGCTCCCCCGTGGCCACGCTCCTAGCCCCATAAACATGATGTGATTTGTGAGCTGCCTTCTGTTCCGGCCTGTCTCTACCCCGATTTTACGAAATGGAACCCATCCCCAGGCTCTCACACACAGTACACCCTAAACGGCTTCCTCCCACAGAGAGGTCGTCGGAAGCTAAAACCCTGTTTCTGTACACGGTTGTTTGTTCGAGTTAGAACCCTACCGATTAGACTTCAATGCAAAAGTAGGGCCGCAGTGCATGCTAGGTCAAACACACCGGGAGTCTTGTCCTGCCTTTTGGTGGGGCCTGAGTCTCATTCGTAAGAGCTTTAGACTCCCTGGCAGTGCTCTCACGCACGCACACAACAAAATGCTTCCACCCTCCGGAGCGGCTCTTTTTGCGGAAGCACGGATTCTCTAGCGAGTTTTTCCTTCGAGGTAGGTGGCTGAATTTCAGCCTGCACGCTCCCCTGGGGCAACGCTACTAGCCCCATAACCATGATGTGATTTGTGAGCTGCCTTCTGTACCGGCCTGTCTCTACCCCGATTTTACGAAATGGAACTCATCCCCAGGCTCTCACCCACAGTACACCCTAAACGGCTTCCTCCCACAGAGAGGTCGTCGGAAGATAAAACAGTGTTTCTGTACACTCTTGTTTCTTCGAGTTAGAATTCTAGCGATTCGACTTCTATGCAAAAGTAGGGCCGCTGTGCTAGCTAAATGAAACACACCGGGAGTCTTGTCTTGCCTTTGCTGGGGCCTGAGTCTCACTCGTAATGAGCTTTGGACTCCCTTGCAGTGCTCTCAGGCATGCACACAACAAAATGCTTCCACCCTCAGGAGCGGCTGTTTTCAATAAGCACGGATTCTGTACCGAGTTTTTCCTTCGAGTTAGGTGGCTGGCTTTCAGGCTGCACGCACCCCCTGGGCAATGCTACTAGCCCCATAACCATGATTTGATTGGTGAGCTGCCATTTGTACGGGCCTGTCTCTACCCCGATTTTACAAAATGGAACAAGTCCCGTGACTCTCATCCACACTACACCCTAAACGGCTTCCACGCACAGGGAGGTCTTCGGAAGCTAAAACACTGTTTCTGTACACTGTTCTTTCTTCCAGTTGGAACGCTTGCGATTAGATTTCCATGCAAAAGTAGGGCCGCGGTGCTAGCTAAAACAAACACATGGGGAGTCTTGTCCTGCCTTTGGCTGGGGCCTGAGTTGCGCTCGTAAAAAGCTTCGTACTCCCTTGCAGTGCTCGCACCCACGCACACAACTAAAGGATTCCACCCTCAGGAGCGGCTGTTTTCAATGAAGCACAGGTTCTCTACCGAGTTTTTCCTTCGAGATGGGTGGCTGAATATCAGCCTGCGCACTCCGCGGGGGCAACGCTACTAGCCCCATAACCATGATTTGATTTGTGAGCTGCCATTTGTACGGGCCTGTCTCTACCCCGATTTTACGAAATGGCACCAGTCCCGTGACTCTCACCCACACTACACCCTAAACTGCTTTCTCCCACAGAGAGGTCGTCGGAAGCTAAAACACTGTTTCTGTACCCTGTTGGTTCTTCGAGTTAGAATGCTAGCGATTAGACTTCCATGCAAAAGTAGGGCCACTGTGCTAGCTAAATGAAACACACCGGGAGTCTTGTCTTGCCTTTGATGGGGCCTGAGTCTCACGCGTAAAGAGCTTTGGACTCCCTTGCAGTGCTCTCAGGCATGCGCACAACAAAATGCTTCCACCCTCAGGAGGGGCTGTTTTCAATGAAGCACAGATCCTCTACCGAGTTTTTCCTTCGAGTTAGGTGGCTGGCTTTCAGCCTCCATGCACAACCCGGGGCAATGCTACTAGCCCCATAACCATGATGTGATTTGTGAGCTGCCTTCTGTACCGACCTGTCTCTACCCCGATTTTCCGAAGTGGAACCAGTCCTGTGGCTCTCACCCAAACTAAACCCGAAACTTCTTCCTCCCACAGAGAGGTCATTGGAAGCTAAAACCCTGTTTCTGGACACTGTTGTTTGTTCGAGTAGAACCCTACTGATTAGACTTCAATGCAAAAGTAGGGCCGCTGTGCTAGCTTAGTCAAACACATGGGGAGTGTTGTTCTGCCTTTTGCTGGGGCCTGAGTTTCACTCGTGAAAAGGTTTGGAATCCCTTTCAGTGCTCTCACGCACGCACACAACAAAATGCTTCCGCCCTCAGTAGCGGCTGTTGTCGCTGAAGCACGGATTCTCTACCGAGGTTTCCTTCATGTTAGGTGGCTGACTTTCAGCCTGCACGCTCCCCCGTGGCCACGCTCCTAGCCCCATAAACATGATGTGATTTGTGAGCTGCCTTCTGTTCCGGCCTGTCTCTACCCCGATTTTACGAAATGGAACCCATCCCCAGGCTCTCACACACAGTACACCCTAAACGGCTTCCTCCCACAGAGAGGTCGTCGGAAGCTAAAACCCTGTTTCTGTACACTGTTGTTTCTTCGAGTTAGAACCCTACCGATTAGACTTCAATGCAAAAGTAGGGCCGCAGTGCATGCTAGGTCAAACACACCGGGAGTCTTGTCCTGCCTTTTGGTGGGGCCTGAGTCTCATTCGTAAGAGCTTTAGACTCCCTGGCAGTGCTCTCACGCACGCACACAACAAAATGCTTCCACCCTCCGGAGCGGCTCTTTTTGCTGAAGCACGGATTCTCTAGCGAGTTTTTCCTTCGAGGTAGGTGGCTGAATTTCAGCCTGCACGCTCCCCTGGGGCAACGCTACTAGCCCCATAACCATGATGTGATTTGTGAGCTGCCTTCTGTACCGGCCTGTCTCTACCCCGATTTTACGAAATGGAACTCATCCCCAGGCTCTCACCCACAGTACACCCTAAACGGCTTCCTCCCACAGAGAGGTCGTCGGAAGATAAAACAGTGTTTCTGTACACTCTTGTTTCTTCGAGTTAGAATTCTAGCGATTCGACTTCTATGCAAAAGTAGGGCCGCTGTGCTAGCTAAATGAAACACACCGGGAGTCTTGTCTTGCCTTTGCTGGGGCCTGAGTCTCACTCGTAATGAGCTTTGGACTCCCTTGCAGTGCTCTCAGGCATGCACACAACAAAATGCTTCCACCCTCAGGAGCGGCTGTTTTCAATAAGCACGGATTCTGTACCGAGTTTTTCCTTCGAGTTAGGTGGCTGGCTTTCAGGCTGCACGCACCCCCTGGGCAATGCTACTAGCCCCATAACCATGATTTGATTGGTGAGCTGCCATTTGTACGGGCCTGTCTCTACCCCGATTTTACAAAATGGAACAAGTCCCGTGACTCTCATCCACACTACACCCTAAACGGCTTCCACGCACAGGGAGGTCTTCGGAAGCTAAAACACTGTTTCTGTACACTGTTCTTTCTTCCAGTTGGAACGCTTGCGATTAGATTTCCATGCAAAAGTAGGGCCGCAGTGCTAGCTAAAACAAACACATGGGGAGTCTTGTCCTGCCTTTGGCTGGGACCTGAGTCGCACTCGTAAAAAGCTTCGTACTCCCTTGCAGTGCTCGCACCCACGCACACAACTAAAGGATTCCACCCTCAGGAGCGGCTGTTTTCAATGAAGCACAGATTCTCTACCGAGTTTTTCCTTCGAGATGGGTGGCTGAATATCAGCCTGCGCACTCCGCGGGGGCAACGCTCCTAGCCCCATAACCATGATTTGATTTGTGAGCTGCCATTTGTACGGGCCTGTCTCTACCCCGATTTTACGAAATGGCACCAGTCCCGTGACTCTCACCCACACTACACCCTAAACTGCTTCCTCCCACAGAGAGGTCGTCGGAAGCTAAAACACTGTTTCTGTACCCTGTTGGTTCTTCGAGTTAGAATGCTAGCGATTAGACTTCCATGCAAAAGTAGGGCCACTGTGCTAGCTAAATGAAACACACCGGGAGTCTTGTCTTGCCTTTGATGGGGCCTGAGTCTCACGCGTAAAGAGCTTTGGACTCCCTTGCAGTGCTCTCAGGCATGCGCACAACAAAATGCTTCCACCCTCAGGAGGGGCTGTTTTCAATGAAGCACAGATCCTCTACCGAGTTTTTCCTTCGAGTTAGGTGGCTGGCTTTCAGCCTCCACGCACAACCCGGGGCAATGCTACTAGCCCCATAACCATGATGTGATTTGTGAGCTGCCTTCTGTACCGACCTGTCTCTACCCCGATTTTCCGAAGTGGAACCAGTCCTGTGGCTCTCACCCAAACTAAACCCGAAACTTCTTCCTCCCACAGAGAGGTCATTGGAAGCTAAAACCCTGTTTCTGGACACTGTTGTTTGTTCGAGTAGAACCCTACTGATTAGACTTCAATGCAAAAGTAGGGCCGCTGTGCTAGCTTAGTCAAACACATGGGGAGTGTTGTTCTGCCTTTTGCTGGGGCCTGAGTTTCACTCGTGAAAAGGTTTGGAATCCCTTTCAGTGCTCTCACGCACGCACACAACAAAATGCTTCCGCCCTCAGTAGCGGCTGTTGTCGCTGAAGCACGGATTCTCTACCGAGGTTTCCTTCATGTTAGGTGGCTGACTTTCAGCCTGCACGCTCCCCCGTGGCCACGCTCCTAGCCCCATAAACATGATGTGATTTGTGAGCTGCCTTCTGTTCCGGCCTGTCTCTACCCCGATTTTACGAAATGGAACCCATCCCCAGGCTCTCACACACAGTACACCCTAAACGGCTTCCTCCCACAGAGAGGTCGTCGGAAGCTAAAACCCTGTTTCTGTACACTGTTGTTTCTTCGAGTTAGAACCCTACCGATTAGACTTCAATGCAAAAGTAGGGCCGCAGTGCATGCTAGGTCAAACACACCGGGAGTCTTGTCCTGCCTTTTGGTGGGGCCTGAGTCTCATTCGTAAGAGCTTTAGACTCCCTGGCAGTGCTCTCACGCACGCACACAACAAAATGCTTCCACCCTCCGGAGCGGCTCTTTTTGCTGAAGCACGGATTCTCTAGCGAGTTTTTCCTTCGAGGTAGGTGGCTGAATTTCAGCCTGCACGCTCCCCTGGGGCAACGCTACTAGCCCCATAACCATGATGTGATTTGTGAGCTGCCTTCTGTACCGGCCTGTCTCTACCCCGATTTTACGAAATGGAACTCATCCCCAGGCTCTCACCCACAGTACACCCTAAACGGCTTCCTCCCACAGAGAGGTCGTCGGAAGATAAAACAGTGTTTCTGTACACTCTTGTTTCTTCGAGTTAGAATTCTAGCGATTCGACTTCTATGCAAAAGTAGGGCCGCTGTGCTAGCTAAATGAAACACACCGGGAGTCTTGTCTTGCCTTTGCTGGGGCCTGAGTCTCACTCGTAATGAGCTTTGGACTCCCTTGCAGTGCTCTCAGGCATGCACACAACAAAATGCTTCCACCCTCAGGAGCGGCTGTTTTCAATAAGCACGGATTCTGTACCGAGTTTTTCCTTCGAGTTAGGTGGCTGGCTTTCAGGCTGCACGCACCCCCTGGGCAATGCTACTAGCCCCATAACCATGATTTGATTGGTGAGCTGCCATTTGTACGGGCCTGTCTCTACCCCGATTTTACAAAATGGAACAAGTCCCGTGACTCTCATCCACACTACACCCTAAACGGCTTCCACGCACAGGGAGGTCTTCGGAAGCTAAAACACTGTTTCTGTACACTGTTCTTTCTTCCAGTTGGAACGCTTGCGATTAGATTTCCATGCAAAAGTAGGGCCGCAGTGCTAGCTAAAACAAACACATGGGGAGTCTTGTCCTGCCTTTGGCTGGGTCCTGAGTCGCACTCGTAAAAAGCTTCGTACTCCCTTGCAGTGCTCGCACCCACGCACACAACTAAAGGATTCCACCCTCAGGAGCGGCTGTTTTCAATGAAGCACAGATTCTCTACCGAGTTTTTCCTTCGAGATGGGTGGCTGAATATCAGCCTGCGCACTCCGCGGGGGCAACGCTCCTAGCCCCATAACCATGATTTGATTTGTGAGCTGCCATTTGTACGGGCCTGTCTCTACCCCGATTTTACGAAATGGCACCAGTCCCGTGACTCTCACCCACACTACACCCTAAACTGCTTCCTCCCACAGAGAGGTCGTCGGAAGCTAAAACACTGTTTCTGTACCCTGTTGGTTCTTCGAGTTAGAATGCTAGCGATTAGACTTCCATGCAAAAGTAGGGCCACTGTGCTAGCTAAATGAAACACACCGGGAGTCTTGTCTTGCCTTTGATGGGGCCTGAGTCTCACGCGTAAAGAGCTTTGGACTCCCTTGCAGTGCTCTCAGGCATGCGCACAACAAAATGCTTCCACCCTCAGGAGGGGCTGTTTTCAATGAAGCACAGATCCTCTACCGAGTTTTTCCTTCGAGTTAGGTGGCTGGCTTTCAGCCTCCACGCACAACCCGGGGCAATGCTACTAGCCCCATAACCATGATGTGATTTGTGAGCTGCCTTCTGTACCGACCTGTCTCTACCCCGATTTTCCGAAGTGGAACCAGTCCTGTGGCTCTCACCCAAACTAAACCCGAAACTTCTTCCTCCCACAGAGAGGTCATTGGAAGCTAAAACCCTGTTTCTGGACACTGTTGTTTGTTCGAGTAGAACCCTACTGATTAGACTTCAATGCAAAAGTAGGGCCGCTGTGCTAGCTTAGTCAAACACATGGGGAGTGTTGTTCTGCCTTTTGCTGGGGCCTGAGTTTCACTCGTGAAAAGGTTTGGAATCCCTTTCAGTGCTCTCACGCACGCACACAACAAAATGCTTCCGCCCTCAGTAGCGGCTGTTGTCGCTGAAGCACGGATTCTCTACCGAGGTTTCCTTCGTGTTAGGTGGCTGACTTTCAGCCTGCACGCTCCCCCGTGGCCACGCTCCTAGCCCCATAAACATGATGTGATTTGTGAGCTGCCTTCTGTTCCGGCCTGTCTCTACCCCGATTTTACGAAATGGAACCCATCCCCAGGCTCTCACACACAGTACACCCTAAACGGCTTCCTCCCACAGAGAGGTCGTCGGAAGCTAAAACCCTGTTTCTGTACACTGTTGTTTCTTCGAGTTAGAACCCTACCGATTAGACTTCAATGCAAAAGTAGGGCCGCAGTGCATGCTAGGTCAAACACACCGGGAGTCTTGTCCTGCCTTTTGGTGGGGCCTGAGTCTCATTCGTAAGAGCTTTAGACTCCCTGGCAGTGCTCTCAAGCACGCACACAACAAAATGCTTCCACCCTCCGGAGCGGCTCTTTTTGCGGAAGCACGGATTCTCTAGCGAGTTTTTCCTTCGAGGTAGGTGGCTGAATTTCAGCCTGCACGCTCCCCTGGGGCACCGCTACTAGCCCCATAACCATGATGTGATTTGTGAGCTGCCTTCTGTACCGGCCTGTCTCTACCCCGATTTTACGAAATGGAACTCATCCCCAGGCTCTCACCCACAGTACACCCTAAACGGCTTCCTCCCACAGAGAGGTCGTCGGAAGATAAAACAGTGTTTCTGTACACTCTTGTTTCTTCGAGTTAGAATTCTAGCGATTCGACTTCTATGCAAAAGTAGGGCCGCTGTGCTAGCTAAATGAAACACACCGGGAGTCTTGTCTTGCCTTTGCTGGGGCCTGAGTCTCACTCGTAATGAGCTTTGGACTCCCTTGCAGTGCTCTCAGGCATGCACACAACAAAATGCTTCCACCCTCAGGAGCGGCTGTTTTCAATAAGCACGGATTCTGTACCGAGTTTTTCCTTCGAGTTAGGTGGCTGGCTTTCAGGCTGCACGCACCCCCTGGGCAATGCTACTAGCCCCATAACCATGATTTGATTGGTGAGCTGCCATTTGTACGGGCCTGTCTCTACCCCGATTTTACAAAATGGAACAAGTCCCGTGACTCTCATCCACACTACACCCTAAACGGCTTCCACGCACAGGGAGGTCTTCGGAAGCTAAAACACTGTTTCTGTACACTGTTCTTTCTTCCAGTTGGAACGCTTGCGATTAGATTTCCATGCAAAAGTAGGGCCGCAGTGCTAGCTAAAACAAACCCATGGGTAGTCTTGTCCTGCCTTTGGCTGGGGCCTGAGTCGCGCTCGTAAAAAGCTTCGTACTCCCTTGCAGTGCTCGCACCCACGCACACAACTAAAGGATTCCACCCTCAGGAGCGGCTGTTTTCAATGAAGCACAGATTCTCTACCGAGTTTTTCCTTCGAGATGGGTGGCTGAATATCAGCCTGCGCACTCCGCGGGGGCAACGCTACTAGCCCCATAACCATGATTTGATTTGTGAGCTGCCATTTGTACGGGCCTGTCTCTACCCCGATTTTACGAAATGGCACCAGTCCCGTGACTCTCACCCACACTACACCCTAAACTGCTTCCTCCCACAGAGAGGTCGTCGGAAGCTAAAACACTGTTTCTGTACCCTGTTGGTTCTTCGAGTTAGAATGCTAGCGATGAGA
Organism: Halichoerus grypus; assembly: GCF_964656455.1. Lineage (NCBI taxonomy): Eukaryota > Metazoa > Chordata > Mammalia > Carnivora > Phocidae > Halichoerus > Halichoerus grypus. Next base: position 76,824,343 of record NC_135727.1, on the reverse strand, counting down.
CTTCCATGCAAAAGTAGGGCCACTGTGCTAGCTAAATGAAACACACCGGGAGTCTTGTCTTGCCTTTGATGGGGCCTGAGTCTCACGCGTAAAGAGCTTTGGACTCCCTTGCAGTGCTCTCAGGCATGCGCACAACAAAATGCTTCCACCCTCAGGAGGGGCTGTTTTCAATGAAGCACAGATCCTCTACCGAGTTTTTCCTTCGAGTTAGGTGGCTGGCTTTCAGCCTCCACGCACAACCCGGGGCAATGCTACTAGCCCCATAACCATGATGTGATTTGTGAGCTGCCTTCGGTACCGACCTGTCTCTACCCCGATTTTCCGAAGTGGAACCAGTCCTGTGGCTCTCACCCAAACTAAACCCGAAACTTCTTCCTCCCACAGAGAGGTCATTGGAAGCTAAAACCCTGTTTCTGGACACTGTTGTTTGTTCGAGTAGAACCCTACTGATTAGACTTCAATGCAAAAGTAGGGCCGCTGTGCTAGCTTAGTCAAACACATGGGGAGTGTTGTTCTGCCTTTTGCTGGGGCCTGAGTTTCACTCGTGAAAAGGTTTGGAATCCCTTTCAGTGCTCTCACGCACGCACACAACAAAATGCTTCCGCCCTCAGTAGCGGCTGTTGTCGCTGAAGCACGGATTCTCTACCGAGGTTTCCTTCGTGTTAGGTGGCTGACTTTCAGCCTGCACGCTCCCCCGTGGCCACGCTCCTAGCCCCATAAACATGATGTGATTTGTGAGCTGCCTTCTGTTCCGGCCTGTCTCTACCCCGATTTTACGAAATGGAACCCATCCCCAGGCTCTCACACACAGTACACCCTAAACGGCTTCCTCCCACAGAGAGGTCGTCGGAAGCTAAAACCCTGTTTCTGTACACTGTTGTTTCTTCGAGTTAGAACCCTACCGATTAGACTTCAATGCAAAAGTAGGGCCGCAGTGCATGCTAGGTCAAACACACCGGGAGTCTTGTCCTGCCTTTTGGTGGGGCCTGAGTCTCATTCGTAAGAGCTTTAGACTCCCTGGCAGTGCTCTCACGCACGCACACAACAAAATGCTTCCACCCTCCGGAGCGGCTCTTTTTGCTGAAGCACGGATTCTCTAGCGAGTTTTTCCTTCGAGGTAGGTGGCTGAATTTCAGCCTGCACGCTCCCCTGGGGCAACGCTACTAGCCCCATAACCATGATGTGATTTGTGAGCTGCCTTCTGTACCGGCCTGTCTCTACCCCGATTTTACGAAATGGAACTCATCCCCAGGCTCTCACCCACAGTACACCCTAAACGGCTTCCTCCCACAGAGAGGTCGTCGGAAGATAAAACAGTGTTTCTGTACACTCTTGTTTCTTCGAGTTAGAATTCTAGCGATTCGACTTCTATGCAAAAGTAGGGCCGCTGTGCTAGCTAAATGAAACACACCGGGAGTCTTGTCTTGCCTTTGCTGGGGCCTGAGTCTCACTCGTAATGAGCTTTGGACTCCCTTGCAGTGCTCTCAGGCATGCACACAACAAAATGCTTCCACCCTCAGGAGCGGCTGTTTTCAATAAGCACGGATTCTGTACCGAGTTTTTCCTTCGAGTTAGGTGGCTGGCTTTCAGGCTGCACGCACCCCCTGGGCAATGCTACTAGCCCCATAACCATGATTTGATTGGTGAGCTGCCATTTGTACGGGCCTGTCTCTACCCCGATTTTACAAAATGGAACAAGTCCCGTGACTCTCATCCACACTACAGCCTAAACGGCTTCCACGCACAGGGAGGTCTTCGGAAGCTAAAACACTGTTTCTGTACACTGTTCTTTCTTCCAGTTGGAACGCTTGCGATTAGATTTCCATGCAAAAGTAGGGCCGCAGTGCTAGCTAAAACAAACCCATGGGGAGTCTTGTCCTGCCTTTGGCTGGGGCCTGAGTCGCGCTCGTAAAAAGCTTCGTACTCCCTTGCAGTGCTCGCACCCACGCACACAACTAAAGGATTCCACCCTCAGGAGCGGCTGTTTTCAATGAAGCACAGATTCTCTACCGAGTTTTTCCTTCGAGATGGGTGGCTGAATATCAGCCTGCGCACTCCGCGGGGGCAACGCTACTAGCCCCATAACCATGATTTGATTTGTGAGCTGCCATTTGTACGGGCCTGTCTCTACCCCGATTTTACGAAATGGCACCAGTCCCGTGACTCTCACCCACACTACACCCTAAACTGCTTCCTCCCACAGAGAGGTCGTCGGAAGCTAAAACACTGTTTCTGTACCCTGTTGGTTCTTCGAGTTAGAATGCTAGCGATTAGACTTCCATGCAAAAGTAGGGCCACTGTGCTAGCTAAATGAAACACACCGGGAGTCTTGTCTTGCCTTTGATGGGGCCTGAGTCTCACGCGTAAAGAGCTTTGGACTCCCTTGCAGTGCTCTCAGGCATGCGCACAACAAAATGCTTCCACCCTCAGGAGGGGCTGTTTTCAATGAAGCACAGATCCTCTACCGAGTTTTTCCTTCGAGTTAGGTGGCTGGCTTTCAGCCTCCACGCACAACCCGGGGCAATGCTACTAGCCCCATAACCATGATGTGATTTGTGAGCTGCCTTCGGTACCGACCTGTCTCTACCCCGATTTTCCGAAGTGGAACCAGTCCTGTGGCTCTCACCCAAACTAAACCCGAAACTTCTTCCTCCCACAGAGAGGTCATTGGAAGCTAAAACCCTGTTTCTGGACACTGTTGTTTGTTCGAGTAGAACCCTACTGATTAGACTTCAATGCAAAAGTAGGGCCGCTGTGCTAGCTTAGTCAAACACATGGGGAGTGTTGTTCTGCCTTTTGCTGGGGCCTGAGTTTCACTCGTGAAAAGGTTTGGAATCCCTTTCAGTGCTCTCACGCACGCACACAACAAAATGCTTCCGCCCTCAGTAGCGGCTGTTGTCGCTGAAGCACGGATTCTCTACCGAGGTTTCCTTCGTGTTAGGTGGCTGACTTTCAGCCTGCACGCTCCCCCGTGGCCACGCTCCTAGCCCCATAAACATGATGTGATTTGTGAGCTGCCTTCTGTTCCGGCCTGTCTCTGCCCCGATTTTACGAAATGGAACCCATCCCCAGGCTCTCACACACAGTACACCCTAAACGGCTTCCTCCCACAGAGAGGTCGTCGGAAGCTAAAACCCTGTTTCTGTACACTGTTGTTTGTTCGAGTTAGAACCCTACCGATTAGACTTCAATGCAAAAGTAGGGCCGCAGTGCATGCTAGGTCAAACACACCGGGAGTCTTGTCCTGCCTTTTGGTGGGGCCTGAGTCTCATTCGTAAGAGCTTTAGACTCCCTGGCAGTGCTCTCACGCACGCACACAACAAAATGCTTCCACCCTCCGGAGCGGCTGTTTTTGCTGAAGCACGGATTCTCTAGCGAGTTTTTCCTTCGAGGTAGGTGGCTGAATTTCAGCCTGCACGCTCCCCTGGGGCAACGCTACTAGCCCCATAACCATGATGTGATTTGTGAGCTGCCTTCTGTACCGGCCTGTCTCTACCCCGATTTTACGAAATGGAACTCATCCCCAGGCTCTCACCCACAGTACACCCTAAACGGCTTCCTCCCACAGAGAGGTCGTCGGAAGATAAAACAGTGTTTCTGTACACTCTTGTTTCTTCGAGTTAGAATTCTAGCGATTCGACTTCTATGCAAAAGTAGGGCCGCTGTGCTAGCTAAATGAAACACACCGGGAGTCTTGTCTTGCCTTTGCTGGGGCCTGAGTCTCACTCGTAATGAGCTTTGGACTCCCTTGCAGTGCTCTCAGGCATGCACACAACAAAATGCTTCCACCCTCAGGAGCGGCTGTTTTCAATAAGCACGGATTCTGTACCGAGTTTTTCCTTCGAGTTAGGTGGCTGGCTTTCAGGCTGCACGCACCCCCTGGGCAATGCTACTAGCCCCATAACCATGATTTGATTGGTGAGCTGCCATTTGTACGGGCCTGTCTCTACCCCGATTTTACAAAATGGAACAAGTCCCGTGACTCTCATCCACACTACAGCCTAAACGGCTTCCACGCACAGGGAGGTCTTCGGAAGCTAAAACACTGTTTCTGTACACTGTTCTTTCTTCCAGTTGGAACGCTTGCGATTAGATTTCCATGCAAAAGTAGGGCCGCAGTGCTAGCTAAAACAAACCCATGGGGAGTCTTGTCCTGCCTTTGGCTGGGGCCTGAGTCGCGCTCGTAAAAAGCTTCGTACTCCCTTGCAGTGCTCGCACCCACGCACACAACTAAAGGATTCCACCCTCAGGAGCGGCTGTTTTCAATGAAGCACAGATTCTCTACCGAGTTTTTCCTTCGAGATGGGTGGCTGAATATCAGCCTGCGCACTCCGCGGGGGCAACGCTACTAGCCCCATAACCATGATTTGATTTGTGAGCTGCCATTTGTACGGGCCTGTCTCTACCCCGATTTTACGAAATGGCACCAGTCCCGTGACTCTCACCCACACTACACCCTAAACTGCTTCCTCCCACAGAGAGGTCGTCGGAAGCTAAAACACTGTTTCTGTACCCTGTTGGTTCTTCGAGTTAGAATGCTAGCGATTAGACTTCCATGCAAAAGTAGGGCCACTGTGCTAGCTAAATGAAACACACCGGGAGTCTTGTCTTGCCTTTGATGGGGCCTGAGTCTCACGCGTAAAGAGCTTTGGACTCCCTTGCAGTGCTCTCAGGCATGCGCACAACAAAATGCTTCCACCCTCAGGAGGGGCTGTTTTCAATGAAGCACAGATCCTCTACCGAGTTTTTCCTTCGAGTTAGGTGGCTGGCTTTCAGCCTCCACGCACAACCCGGGGCAATGCTACTAGCCCCATAACCATGATGTGATTTGTGAGCTGCCTTCGGTACCGACCTGTCTCTACCCCGATTTTCCGAAGTGGAACCAGTCCTGTGGCTCTCACCCAAACTAAACCCGAAACTTCTTCCTCCCACAGAGAGGTCATTGGAAGCTAAAACCCTGTTTCTGGACACTGTTGTTTGTTCGAGTAGAACCCTACTGATTAGACTTCAATGCAAAAGTAGGGCCGCTGTGCTAGCTTAGTCAAACACATGGGGAGTGTTGTTCTGCCTTTTGCTGGGGCCTGAGTTTCACTCGTGAAAAGGTTTGGAATCCCTTTCAGTGCTCTCACGCACGCACACAACAAAATGCTTCCGCCCTCAGTAGCGGCTGTTGTCGCTGAAGCACGGATTCTCTACCGAGGTTTCCTTCGTGTTAGGTGGCTGACTTTCAGCCTGCACGCTCCCCCGTGGCCACGCTCCTAGCCCCATAAACATGATGTGATTTGTGAGCTGCCTTCTGTTCCGGCCTGTCTCTGCCCCGATTTTACGAAATGGAACCCATCCCCAGGCTCTCACACACAGTACACCCTAAACGGCTTCCTCCCACAGAGAGGTCGTCGGAAGCTAAAACCCTGTTTCTGTACACTGTTGTTTGTTCGAGTTAGAACCCTACCGATTAGACTTCAATGCAAAAGTAGGGCCGCAGTGCATGCTAGGTCAAACACACCGGGAGTCTTGTCCTGCCTTTTGGTGGGGCCTGAGTCTCATTCGTAAGAGCTTTAGACTCCCTGGCAGTGCTCTCACGCACGCACACAACAAAATGCTTCCACCCTCCGGAGCGGCTGTTTTTGCTGAAGCACGGATTCTCTAGCGAGTTTTTCCTTCGAGGTAGGTGGCTGAATTTCAGCCTGCACGCTCCCCTGGGGCAACGCTACTAGCCCCATAACCATGATGTGATTTGTGAGCTGCCTTCTGTACCGGCCTGTCTCTACCCCGATTTTACGAAATGGAACTCATCCCCAGGCTCTCACCCACAGTACACCCTAAACGGCTTCCTCCCACAGAGAGGTCGTCGGAAGATAAAACAGTGTTTCTGTACACTCTTGTTTCTTCGAGTTAGAATTCTAGCGATTCGACTTCTATGCAAAAGTAGGGCCGCTGTGCTAGCTAAATGAAACACACCGGGAGTCTTGTCTTGCCTTTGCTGGGGCCTGAGTCTCACTCGTAATGAGCTTTGGACTCCCTTGCAGTGCTCTCAGGCATGCACACAACAAAATGCTTCCACCCTCAGGAGCGGCTGTTTTCAATAAGCACGGATTCTGTACCGAGTTTTTCCTTCGAGTTAGGTGGCTGGCTTTCAGGCTGCACGCACCCCCTGGGCAATGCTACTAGCCCCATAACCATGATTTGATTGGTGAGCTGCCATTTGTACGGGCCTGTCTCTACCCCGATTTTACAAAATGGAACAAGTCCCGTGACTCTCATCCACACTACAGCCTAAACGGCTTCCACGCACAGGGAGGTCTTCGGAAGCTAAAACACTGTTTCTGTACACTGTTCTTTCTTCCAGTTGGAACGCTTGCGATTAGATTTCCATGCAAAAGTAGGGCCGCAGTGCTAGCTAAAACAAACCCATGGGGAGTCTTGTCCTGCCTTTGGCTGGGGCCTGAGTCGCGCTCGTAAAAAGCTTCGTACTCCCTTGCAGTGCTCGCACCCACGCACACAACTAAAGGATTCCACCCTCAGGAGCGGCTGTTTTCAATGAAGCACAGATTCTCTACCGAGTTTTTCCTTCGAGATGGGTGGCTGAATATCAGCCTGCGCACTCCGCGGGGGCAACGCTACTAGCCCCATAACCATGATTTGATTTGTGAGCTGCCATTTGTACGGGCCTGTCTCTACCCCGATTTTACGAAATGGCACCAGTCCCGTGACTCTCACCCACACTACACCCTAAACTGCTTCCTCCCACAGAGAGGTCGTCGGAAGCTAAAACACTGTTTCTGTACCCTGTTGGTTCTTCGAGTTAGAATGCTAGCGATTAGACTTCCATGCAAAAGTAGGGCCACTGTGCTAGCTAAATGAAACACACCGGGAGTCTTGTCTTGCCTTTGATGGGGCCTGAGTCTCACGCGTAAAGAGCTTTGGACTCCCTTGCAGTGCTCTCAGGCATGCGCACAACAAAATGCTTCCACCCTCAGGAGGGGCTGTTTTCAATGAAGCACAGATCCTCTACCGAGTTTTTCCTTCGAGTTAGGTGGCTGGCTTTCAGCCTCCACGCACAACCCGGGGCAATGCTACTAGCCCCATAACCATGATGTGATTTGTGAGCTGCCTTCGGTACCGACCTGTCTCTACCCCGATTTTCCGAAGTGGAACCAGTCCTGTGGCTCTCACCCAAACTAAACCCGAAACTTCTTCCTCCCACAGAGAGGTCATTGGAAGCTAAAACCCTGTTTCTGGACACTGTTGTTTGTTCGAGTAGAACCCTACTGATTAGACTTCAATGCAAAAGTAGGGCCGCTGTGCTAGCTTAGTCAAACACATGGGGAGTGTTGTTCTGCCTTTTGCTGGGGCCTGAGTTTCACTCGTGAAAAGGTTTGGAATCCCTTTCAGTGCTCTCACGCACGCACACAACAAAATGCTTCCGCCCTCAGTAGCGGCTGTTGTCGCTGAAGCACGGATTCTCTACCGAGGTTTCCTTCGTGTTAGGTGGCTGACTTTCAGCCTGCACGCTCCCCCGTGGCCACGCTCCTAGCCCCATAAACATGATGTGATTTGTGAGCTGCCTTCTGTTCCGGCCTGTCTCTGCCCCGATTTTACGAAATGGAACCCATCCCCAGGCTCTCACACACAGTACACCCTAAACGGCTTCCTCCCACAGAGAGGTCGTCGGAAGCTAAAACCCTGTTTCTGTACACTGTTGTTTCTTCGAGTTAGAACCCTACCGATTAGACTTCAATGCAAAAGTAGGGCCGCAGTGCATGCTAGGTCAAACACACCGGGAGTCTTGTCCTGCCTTTTGGTGGGGCCTGAGTCTCATTCGTAAGAGCTTTAGACTCCCTGGCAGTGCTCTCACGCACGCACACAACAAAATGCTTCCACCCTCCGGAGCGGCTGTTTTTGCTGAAGCACGGATTCTCTAGCGAGTTTTTCCTTCGAGGTAGGTGGCTGAATTTCAGCCTGCACGCTCC